>NW_026112330.1:527500-557500 GCF_024679095.1 Eriocheir sinensis | reverse complement strand
CCCTCCAGCCAACGCTGGCAGGAAAGGAAAAAGAACCATGCAGCATGGAAAAACTGCATGGAATTTATGTAGGAAAGAGGAAAGAACTACCATTACTGCTACCACTAACCGGGCGATAAAAGCGGACAAGGACACCAGTATTCGAAAGAACTTAACGTTATTACGACAATGAGTAATATCTTAGTTGCTGGTTGGATTCAAAACACTTGTCTAATCTATTCTTGAAAGCCGTAACTGTTGTACTATCAACGACATCACAAGGTAGAGAGTTCCAAACATTAACAACTCGATTGAAGAAGAAGTGTTTAGCTTCGTGCGGCGAGAATCTTTTACCACTTATCTTCAAATTGTGATTTCTTCTTGTTCTATTTGATCGATCAATTGTAAAGTAATCTTCCGCATTAATATCACTGAATCCTTTGAACATTTTAAACACTTCTATTAGATCGCCTCGCATTCTTCGTTTTGATAGGCTGAATAAATTTACTTCTTTAAGCCTTTGTTCATATGACAAATTTCTCAACCTAGGAATCATCTTTGTTACTCTTCGTTGGACCCGTTCCAACTTTTCTATGTCTTTTCTGTAGTAGGGAGACCAAAACTGTACACAGTACTCTAGACGGGGTCGAACCAATGAATTATACAGTTTTAATATTACTTTTTCCGATTTATTATTAAAGACTCGTCCGATGAAGCCAACCAATTTGTTTGCAGTTTTAACTACCTCTGAACAATGCTGACCGGGCTTTAAATCGCTTGATATAGTGATTCCAAGATCCTTTTCTTTACTTACTGCAGAAAGTTGTTGGCCAATCATTACGTACCGAACGCGATTGTTATTTTTTCCGATGTGCAACACTATACATTTCTCAGCGTTAAATTTCATTTGCCATTGATTGGCCCAACGTGCAAGTCGATCTAGATCTGATTGTAAAGCTTCTTCGTCGAGTATCGCAGTTACTTTACTAGCAATTTTTGAGTCATCAGCAAATTTTGATACTTTGCAAGTGAGCCCATCATCGATATCATTAACATAAATTAAGAAGAGCATGGGGCCAAGCACTGATCCTTGAGGTACGCCGCTTTTGACATCGAGCCAGTTAGATGAAACACCGTTTAGAACTACTCTCTGTTTCCGCTCAGAGAGCCAGTCCGCAAGCCAATTGTGAATGTTACCCGAGATACCGTGCGCCAGTAGTTTGCTGAGCAATCGTTGGTGGGGGACCTTATCAAATGCCTTTTGAAAATCCAGATATATGATATCTACTGATCTGCTTTCATCGAACACCTCAAAAATATAGTGAAAAAAATCAAGTAAGTTAGTCAAACACGAACGTTTACTACGGAAGCCATGTTGCGAATTATTTATTATATTATTTTCTTCGAAGAATTTCACCATATTGTCGCGAATGATAGTCTCCATTAACTTACAAACAATAGATGTCAGGCTAATTGGTCGATAGTTTCCTGGATGAGACTTGTCCCCCTTTTTGAAAATTGGTGTGACATTTGCAAGTTTCCAATCCGACGGAACTTTTCCAGCTGTTAAAGATCTATTGAATATGATGGAGAGCGGTTTACAAATTTGATGTTTGATTTCTTTTAAGACCCTAGGGGTAATTTTGTCTGGACCAGGAGCTTTGCTTACTTTAATCTTTTCAATTGTGCGTAAAATGTCACTTTCTATGATGAGCACGCCACTTAGCATCTTTTCGGTCCTTCTAACCTCCGGCGGTTGAGGTGATAAACAATCTTCGTCGGTAAATACGGATGCGAAAAAGTTATTTAGGATTGTAGCCATTTCATTTTCATCGTTCGTGTGGTTACCATTTTCATTAGCAAGCGGTCCGATACCACAAGTGAGTGACTTTTTATCATTTACATAGCTGAAAAATTCTTTAGGATTAGATTTACTTGTTTCCGCTATATATTCTTCAAGATTTTTCTTGCTTCGTTTTATTAATTTCCTGGTTTAGCGGCGAATTCTGTCCAACTCTAGTTTGTCAGCCTCGCTCTGAGATGATATGTACCTACTGTATACGCGTTTTTTAAGAGATAGGCTATTTTGAATTTCGTTATTCCACCATTTGGGTTTCTTCTTAGAAGCTGAACGTCTGTTACGATAGGGTACGCATATGCTTATGGCATTGTTCAATATTATGGTGAAGGCCCTCCAAGATTTATCAATATCTGTTTCCGCCGTGATTTCAGTCCAGTCAGAATTATTTAGAATTGATCGGAGTCTAACGAAATTCGCTCTCTGATAATCAGGCACCTTTTCTTTACTAGGAGTTACTTTACTTTCTTTCATATTGATGCTGAATGTGATTGTTCGGTGATCGCTAGAACTAAAAATTGGACCAACATTTACTTCGTTAACTAGATGAGCTGTCGTTGAAAAGATAAGGTCAAGTATATTATTTTCCCGAGTCGGTTCTTGAACGTGTTGATGTAAATCACTTTCTAATAAATTTGTGTACAGGTCGAGCCCTGTATGACAGTTCAACGGTTCACCCCATCTTTTCACTGGCAAGTTAAAGTCCCCAACAATTACTGCCTCGCAATTGCTACTTGTTTCTAATAATAATTCACTTAATGCGTGGTCGATATCAAGAGTCTGCCTTGGCGGTCTGTAGATAAGTCCAATTACTATTTTACGAGATTTATTTTTGATTTCAATGAAGACCGTGTCTACATTGGTTATAATATCTGTTTTCACGGATACTGGATGAAGAGAGCTGTGGATATAAAAGATAACGCCTCCACCCTGTCTGTTCTCTCTTTCATGACTAAAAATGGTATAACCCGGTAATCTATATTCCGCAATGAAATCTCTATTTGAAGTGTCTATCCAAGATTCTGTGACTCCGATGATGTGATAATGATTTGTAGCTGCGAGGACTTCTAAGTCTTCAAATTTGTTACGTAGGCTACGAGCGTTTACATAGCAAGCTTTAATGTGATTCGAGTCGGGAGTTTTGCGGGTTGAGTGCACCCTTACGGTGGAGCTGCTGGTGTTATCGCCTCCGCGTTTTTTGGCTTTCGAAGAGCCACTTGGTCACAGAGCAGCCTCCCGAAACGGGCTGCTCCAACAGGGTTTAAGTGAATGCCATCAGGAAGGAACAAGTCTGAATCGTAGTACAAATTGTTCCACAAGTTAGCGAACTGGACGTTTTCTTGTGAGCAAGTGACTGAAGTATGTTGTTTGTGCTGAAGGCCTTACTGTAAAAGCTAGATTCGGCACCGACCCTCGGGAGGATTCCTGAGATTATGATGTTACTGGCATCCGTTTTACGTTTATACTGCTTGATCATGCGGCGGTATTTCTCAAGCAGTTCCTCAGAAAGGGTTGTCTTTACGTCATTTGTCCCCGCGTGAATGACAAAGAGGGTGTTTCGGTCGGCATTTCTCGTGACATCATCGCACGCTGCGGTGATGTCGTCCAGTCTGGCACCTGGATAGCAGTAACGTTTTCTGCGGCCGTTTGATGAACGACCACAGAACTCAACCAGCTGGCCACGCACCATGGAGTCCCCAACTAGGCGAGTTTCGAACTCATCCTCCATGGTTTCTGCCAGCACCTGGAACCTATTGAAGGTAGTGGGGGTCAGTAAATCCTTGGTTGCCTGCTTCGGTTTGGCTCCATTCCTTACAGGTTGGAACCCGACATCCTGTGAAGCAGGAAGAGAAGCGTTAAGTGGGGCAGGCTGGAAGTTGTCCTGTGAGGCAGGCTGGGAGTTAGCCTGTGAAGCAGGCTGGGGGTCAGCCTGTGAGGCAGGCTGGCGGTTGTTCTGTGAGGCAGGCCGGGGGTTAGCCTGTGAGGCAGGCTGGGGGTTAGCCTGTGAGGCAGGCTGGGGGTTAGCCTGTGAGGCAGGCTGGGGGTTATCCTGTGAGGCAGGCTGGGAGTCAACCTGTGAGGCAGGTAACACGTCCTCCCGTGAAGCAGGAGGGTCGTCTGGAGAGGGCACAGTCTCAGTGGAGGGCCTCTCCACCATCGATGGTGGAGTCACTGCCACATAAGTTAAAACAAATTCCTGAAGGGCTACAAATTTCTTTTCAAGATCATTGTGCTTGACTTTCCATTCAGTCACAGCCTTCTGAAGATGTAATCTTTGAACGCAAGAGAAGGTAGGAAGGAAGGAAAGAAGGAAGGAAAAAGAAGAACAGAATGGCAGGGAAAAAGTAAGAGGTTTGAAATGAGAAAATAAAATAAGAAGATTAGTAAATAGCACTAGGAATACATAGGAATATATAGGAAGAACAGACACCAGAAGACCTATCGGTCTATGACGAGGGTGTCTGTTTACTACCGCTACTACTAGTAATCTACGTGTGGTAGGACAGGACAGAAAAGATGAAGGCTCCTCCCCACCCACCTCTCCCTCCGGCAACGTGCCGGCAGGAAATAGTTAGAAGAGAGCACCATGTACCTTTAAGGAAGAAAGGGCCATGGAAATTTCACAGTAAAGAGATAAATAAAAGGAAATTACTACCCTTAACTTACACTACTGGTAACCTAAGCTGTGGGGAAAAATGACTTCATTACATAAGAACATAAGAACACAGAAACACAAGGAGAATAGAAGAGGACGAGTGGCCTACACAGGGCAGCCTCAGGATCCCCCCCTAATACTCACTATGGGTGAGGTGTAGTTTCAGGGGCACAGGTGGAGGCTTGATCCTCGTTTTACCGGCGGTACTAGGCACGGCACCAGTAACCTGTCACCTTACTGCACCCATACCTCACTCCACCTGTCATGCGGACATTAACTGTTGCTTTACTCTATTGTTAACTTACGCTACTTGCAATCTAGGTTGTGGGGGTGAGTAATATGAATTTAGGTTGACGTCTTGCTGCAATCTGTCTGAAAACATACGAAGAAGGGTCAGTATAATCTTATATCCCTGAAGTACTTATCCAATGACGACTTGAAGCTATTGATACTCTGCGCTAACAACTGACGGTGGGAGTCTATTCCAGTGATCGACGACTCTATTATTGAAAAAACTTTTGCGCACCAATGTGTTACATCGGTTTCCCTTTAACTTCATACCGTTGCTGCGTGTTATTGTGTCGGTGTCTCTCTGAAATAGACTATCTGGGTTAATATTATCGAATCCATTAAGGATTCTGAACACTTCAATTAAGTCCCCTCTTATCCCTCGCTTTTTTAGGGAAAACATATCTAAACGCTTTAAACGCTCGTCATATGGCAAGTTTCGGAGCACTGGAATTTGTTTAGTTGCTCGTCGCTGTATCCTTTCTAGCAAAACTTGATCTTTGATATAGTTCGGTGACCAGAACTGAACGGCGTATTCTAGGTGTGGTCTTACAAATGCTAAATATAATCTCTTCATAAGTTCGGGTGATTTATAATCAAAGTTTCTTGAGATTAGTCCTAACATCATATTGGCTTTTTTACTCGCTGCAGAACATTGATCACTCATTTTAAGAGTGTTACTGAAAATGACACCAAGATCCTTTTCTTGTTTTACTTCGCTGAGCTCATGTCCTTGAATATGATATTTAAAGTTAGGATTTTTTTCACCTATGTGCATTACTTTACATTTATCTACGTTAAAACTCATTTGCCATTTTTCGCCATTTTCGCTCCAGAGGAGGAGAGAGAGAGAGAGAGAGAGAGAGAGAGAGAGAGAGAGATTACTAACAGAGGAGGAGGAGGAGGAGAGAATAGATCAAGCTGTCATAAGGTCGGAAATCCTGCATCTTTTTATAATGAATCTGAACCTCTATCACAGGGTAAGAGCTCCCCGTCCCTCCTCCTCCTCCTCCTCCTCCCCCTCCTCCTCCTCCTCCTCCTCCTCC
This sequence comes from Eriocheir sinensis, assembly GCF_024679095.1. Classification (NCBI taxonomy): domain Eukaryota; kingdom Metazoa; phylum Arthropoda; class Malacostraca; order Decapoda; family Varunidae; genus Eriocheir; species Eriocheir sinensis. Next base: position 551,673 of record NW_026112330.1, on the reverse strand, counting down.
TCCTTCTCCTCCTCCCCCTCCTCCTCCTCCTTCTCCTGCTCCTTCCTTCATCTGTTTTTCTACTGAATCGTAAATGTTTTTAGTCATTTTGTATTTTCTTTTTTAATTTTCCGTTGTTTAATCGCGGTGTTTTTTGTTCATCTGTTTTTTTAGTGTTTTTCTGTTTTCTGTTTTTTTTCTTTTATCGCGATGTTTTTTGTTTATCTGTTTTTTTAGTGTTTTTTCTGTTTTCTGTTTTTTCTTTTATCGCGATGTTTTTTGTTCATTGTTTCTTTTGCGTTTTTTTTTTTTGTTTTGTTTTGTTTTCTTTTTCTGCGGTGTTTTTTCCTCATCTGTTTTTTTTCTCTTTTTCTAGCGTTTTTTTTCTGTTTTTCTTTTTTTTCTGTTTTATCGCGGTGTTTTTGAGTCAGTTTGTTTTTCTTTTTTAGTGCGGTGTTTTTCTCTTTCTTTTTTCCGTTTTTGCTTCTCTATTTCATCTCGGCGTTTTTTTTCCTTTGTTTTTATTTTTGAGCAGTGTTTTTTTTCTGTTTTCTGTTTTTTTCTTTATTTCTTCTCGGTGTTTTTTCTTCTTTCATTTATCTGTTATTTTTTTTTTTAGCGCGGTGTTTATCGGTTTCCGTTTTTTTGATCTCAGCATTTTTTCTTCTTTCATTTTTCTTTTTTTCTTTTTTAGCGCGGTGTTTTTCTGTTTGTTTTCCGTTTTTTTCTCTATTCTCGGTGTTTTTTTCTTTCATTTTTCTTTTTTTAGCGTGGTGTTTTTGTTTGTTTTCCGTTTTTTTCTCTATTCTCGGTGTTTTTTTCTTCTTTCATTTTTCTTTTTTTAGCGCGGTGTTTTTCCGTTTGTTTTCCGTTTTTTTTCTCTATCTCGGTATTTTTTTCTTTCATTTTTCTTTTTTAGCGCGGTGTTTTTCTGTTTGTTTTCCGTTTTTTTCTCTATCCTCGGTGTTTTTTTTTCTTCTTTCATTTTTCTTTTTTTAGCGCGGTGTTTTTCTGTTTGTTTTCGGTTTTTTCTCTATTCTCGGTGTTTTTTTTCTTCTTTCATATTTTTTTTTTTTTTTTTTAGCGCGATGTTTTTCTGTTTTTTTTAGCTCGATGTTTTTTTTTTTTTTTAGCACGGTATTTTTCTGTTGCTGTTTTGTTTTCCTTTTTTAGCGCGGTGTTTTTCTCTTTGTTTTCTGGGGGGGTTTCTCTATTTCTTCTCGTCAGTTGTTTCCTCCTTTCTTTTTTTCTTTTTTTAGTGCGCTGTTTTTCTGTTTGTTTTCAGTTTTTTCTAATTCTTGGCTTTTTTTTAGCGGTGTATTTTGTTTTTGCTTCTGTTTTTTCTTTTTAGCGCGGTGTTTTTCTGTTTGTTTTGTTTTTTTCTCTTTTCGGCCAATTTTTTTTGAGCGGTGTTTTTCTGTTTTTTTTTTTTCTCTATTTCTTCTCGGCCATTTTTTTGAGCGGTGTTTTTCTGTTTTTTTTCTCTATTTCTTCTCGGCCATTTTTTTGAGCGGTGTTTTTCTGTTTTTTTTTTCTCTATTTCTTCTCGGCCATTTTTTTGAGCGGTGTTTTCTGTTTTTTTCTCTATTTCTTCTCGGCCATTTTTTTGAGCGGTGTTTTTCTGTTTGTTTTGTTTTTTTCTCTTTCTTCTCGGCCATTTTTTTTGAGTGGTGTTTTTCTGTTTGTTTTCTGTTTTTTCTTTTCTCTATTTCATCTCAGTGTTTTTTCTTTTTTTCTTTTTTCTTTTTTAGCGCGGTGTTTTCTGTTTGTTTTCTGTCTTTTTTCTGTATGTCATCTAGGCCGTTTTTTCGTCCTTTTTTTACTTTTTTTTCTTTTTTTAGCGCGGTGTTTTTGTTTGTTTTCTGTTTTTTTCTCTATTTCTTTTTGGTGTTTTCTTTTTCTTGTTTCTTTTTTCTGTTGTTTTTGTCTTTTTTTAGTGCAGTGTTTTACTCTTTGTTTTCTGTTGTTGTTTTTCTCTATTTCTTCTTGGCGTTTCTTCTTTTTTTTCGAGCGTTTTTTTTTTTTTTTTTTTTTGTTTTTGGTTATTTTTATTATTATTTTTTTTTTAGCGCTGTGTTTTTGTTTTTTGTTTTAACGCGTTTTTTTTTTACGTTATTCCCATTTATACAATTTATTTTGGTGTGCCAGAGAGAGAGAGAGAGAGAGAGAGAGAGAGAGAGAGAGAGAGACGCTTTCCCTCAGTCCTCCGTGGGTCCATATACGTCGATTCTAATTATTTTAAAATTTATTATACTGGAATTAGGAGACATGCAGCTCAGAATAATGTCGTCACCTTCGATCTTTCTTTCGGCCACCTCTTTTGATTCTTTTTTGGGAACAGCGAGTAGCGGGCTTTTTTTGTATTATTGTTTTCTTTTTGTGTGCCCTTGAGCTGCCTCCTTTGTTGTAAAAAAAAAAAAAAAAAACGCCCAAGTCATTGTTTTCTACTGTTCAGGAAATCGCAAAAGAACTAATTATTTCATTTGGCTCAAGATTTTGACAGAAATGAAAAGGCCAAATATGGAACACTCAAACCCCGAATGACGAAGGCAGAAGAAAAAAAAAAGAAAAACGGAAGACGAAAAAACACCGCACTGAAAAAAAAACCGACAGAAAACACCGCGCTAAAAAAAAAAGAAAACACGAAAAAACACCGCGCTAAAAAAGAAAAAAAAAGAAAAGGCAGAAAAATACCGCGCTAAAAAAATAAAAAATAAAACAGACAGAAAAACACCACGCTAAAGAAGAAAAAAAAGAAAACAGACAGAAAAACCGCGCTAAAAAAAATACATAAATAAATAAAACAGACGGAAAAACACCGCGCTAAAAAAGAAAAAAAAAGAAAAAAACACCGCGCTAAAAAAGAAAAGACATAAAAACACCGCGCTATTAAAGAAAAAAAAAAGAAAAAAACACCGCGCTAAAAAAGAAAAGACATAAAAACACCGCGCTAATAAAGAAAAAAAAGAAAAGACAGAAAAACACCGCGCTAAAAAAGAAATAAAAAAAGACAGAAAAACACCGCGCTAAAAAAGAAATAAAAAAAGACAAAAACACCGCGCTAAAAAAGAAATAAAAAAGACAGAAAAACAAAAAAAGAAATAAAAAAGACAGAAAAACAAAAAAAAAAAAAAGAAAAGACAAAAACACCGCGCCAAAAAAGAAAAAAAAGAAAAGACAGAAAAACACCGCGCTAAAAAAGAAAAAAAAGAAAAGAGAAAAACACCGCCCAAAAAAAAAAAAAAAAAAAAAGACAGAAAAACACCGCGCAAAAAAAAGACAGAAAAACACCGCGCTAAAAAAAAAGACAGAAAAACACCGCGCTAAAAAAGAAATAAAAAAAGACAGAAAAACACCGCGCTAAAGAAAAAGACAGAAAAACACCGCACTGAAAAAAAAAAAAAGAAGAGAAAACACCGCACTGAAAAAAGAAAAAAAGAAAAGACAGAAAAACACCGCGCTAAAAAAGAAAAGAAAGAAAAGACAGAAAAACAAAGCGATAAAAAGAGAAAAAAAGAAAAAAACACCGCGCTAAAAAAGAAAAGACAGAAAAACACAGCGCTAAAAAAAAAGACAGAAAAACACCGCGCTAAAAAAAAGACAGAAAAACACCGCGCTAAAAAAGAAAAAAAAAAGAAAAGACAGAAAAACACCGCGGTAAAAAAAAAAAAAAAAAGACAGAAAAACCGCGCTAAAAAAAAAAAAAAGACAAACACACCGCGCTAAAAAAGAAAAAAAAGAAGACAAAAACACCGCGCTGAAAAAGAAAAAAAAAAAGAAAAGACAAAAACACCGCGCTAAAAAAGAAAAAAAAGAAAAGACAGAAAAACACCGCGCTTAAAAAAAAAAAAAAAAAGACAGAAAAACACCGCGCTAAAAAAGAAAAAAAAGATAACAAACATAAAACACTGCGCTAAAAAAAATGGGCGTCACATGATGAAAAATTGATGTAAACATTAACCTGGAAATCTGTGAAAAATGACTTAGGCGATTATTTTATGAGGGTGACGATATTCATGGTACGGTACACAATCCTTAAACCTGAATACTTAAGTGCTAGAATGTCTCTAAAGGTGCCAGGGTGTCAAACTCACGGCCCACGTCACAAATTTGGCCCCTGGGATGGTCGTGAGCGGCCCGCGATATTCCTGATTAACCTGTTTCGTTCCTCTTAACCCATCTGCTGCGATTGGCACGGATTTGTCTTTCAGTGGTAGCCTGGTAACATATAGTCCCAGGTCTTTTTCTGCCTCTGTGGTGGATAGTGGAGTGTTTCCCATGTGGTATTGGTGTGCTGGATATCCTCTCCCATGGTGCAAGACTTTACATTTTTCTTCATTGAATTGTAGCTGCCACCTTTTGTTCCATTCCTGTAGCTTGGTAAGGTTTGACTGTAGGAAATCCGCAGTCAAGGGGTTAACCCTTTTTAGGAACAGTGAGTAGCGGGCTTTTTTTCTTCATTATTGTTTCCTTTTTTTATGCCCTTGAACTGTCTCCTTTGCTGTAAAAAAAAGGGTCCACAGGTGAAGGAGTGACTGGAGAAGGGAACGCGACAAAGAAGGTTGTGAGCCACTGTCCTCAGCAATTTCTCGGGTATATTCTTTCCTTTACTTCCTTCCATTTTCTGTGACTCAGCACGAAGAAAAGAGGAAAGTACAATTCGCTTCATCATTATCTGCACGGGAAGGAGATTACGACAACCGCCTTCACTCAGTCCTATGTAATATTCTCTCCGTGGTGTACTGAGTAATTAATAATCCCAAGGGGGGAGTCCAAAATCTAAATGAAGTTCACTTTGGTTGGGGATTCTTTTTGCGATTTTTTCTAAATAATACAATGGTCATTTGTTTTTTCCTTCTATGTTTTCTTTTTCTTTCTTTTTGTGCTCTAATCCGTCTCCATTCCCTGAAAACTCACACACACACACACACACACACATACACACACACACACACACACACACACAAACACACAGAGCCTTTAATCAATCCAGTTTAATCTTTTTTCCGCGATATCCTGGAGCCCCTACTATCTCTAAGTTCATATAACCCAATGTTCCCTGGAATCGAACACAAGACCACGTTCTTTTGGCCCTAAAGTTCGTTTGATGCAGCATGTGATCGTCTACGTTCATATAATCAAATATTTCCTACAATCGAGCTCAAAGAAGGAGAGTTGCAACACGTTCACTTAACCCTCTACGTTCATTTGATCCAATATTTGATCCTTTACGTTCATGTCACCCAAAGTTGACAAGAACCGACCCCGAGGAAGATAAGAAGAGGAAGTCACGTTCATTTTTAAGCCAGCACAATCTCCCTTCTGGCGCTTTCTCATCTTCATTCCATTAAAAAAAAGCACAAGAGGGGAGTCTATATCAAGCTGACTTTTTTTTTTCTATAATGGGATTTTTTTTTGTTTTGTTTAGCGCACTTCTTGGAAACATCATTTACTGGAACGTACTTTAACTTTTCTTTTATTCTTTTTCCTTCTTTCTCTTTGTTCTCTAATCTGTCTCCTTTTCCTGTACACACACACACACACACACACACACACACACACACACACACCAGACGACTCTTGCCCTTTTATCGTTTTTTTTTCTTCTGTTTTTCTGTTTCTTTTTTTGTTTTGTTTTTTCTATAATGGGAATAGTTTTTTTTGTTCAGCGCACTTCTTGGAAACATCATTTACTGGTACTTTTCTTCCATTTTTTCTCCTTCTTTCTCTTTCTTTTCTAATCCGTCTCCTTTTCCAGTACACACACACAAACACACACACGCACACACACACAGAACAGACGAATCTCACCCTTATTGTCACATAATATCCGCAGTCGCTTCCTGTGATTCTCCTACGACTATTTTTACCCCGGTGTTCACGCGTCATGCCCCCCACTCTACAAACTCTCCGGACATCGCTGAGTAAAACTTTGGGGCATAATCTAAGACATGTTGGCCTTTCGTAGGAGTTTGGGGCATTTCCAGGGGTAGTTTTATGGCCCTTCCAGTAGTTTGAGCCTTCTTCTATGCCATGAACCTGGAAAAACACTCATTAGAACTCCACTGATCTCTTTCTGGCCACTGGAAATAGTTGGTGAGTCGGGCAATACAGACTTTAGAGATGTACCGACGCCCGCATCCGTGTCCTCACTAGACAAAAGGGGTGTGGCAGGTGTACGGAAATAGAAATAGAGCTAGACTTCGGCCCGTATCCCTAAATCTATCCTGGCCTCTCGTGGAAGTAGTCGGGGTTTAAAGGACTGTTTGGTGATCCTGGTGATAGTTTTACCTGACTTCTGCACGTTCACCGGGAAGACCACTCGTGCAACCCTGTTAATCTGTTCTGGGGCCTTGGAAGACAGTCGTAATGGGAATCTGATACTTGACATCCTTCTAAGTAATCTCGTAATATCTATATCACTGTGCCTGGTCTCGAATTCCTCCTTACAGCAATATTTTCGTCTTAAGGAAATGGCCAAGGGAGGGAGGGAGGGAGAGCTCTTAAATGTATCAGAGTTGTCACAGTTTGTCTTTTTTTGTCGTGAATATTGGCCTCCTCCTCCTCCTCCTCCTCCTCCTCCTCTAAGTTCTTCATAACAACCTCCTTTTCTTTACCTTCCTCTTACTCGTCTCCTTCTCCCTCTTCTTCCTATTCCTCCTCCTCCTCCTCCTCCTCCTCTAAGTTCTTCATAACAACCTCCTTTTCTTTACCTTCCTCTTACTCGTCTCGTTCTCCCTCTTCTTCCTATTCCTCCTCCTCATCCTCCTTTTGAATTATCTCCTCGTCTACAGCTTTCTCCTCCACTTTCTCCTCAGCCACACATTGGTTAACATACAGACAGCTTTGGCTAGAGAGAGTCCTAGTTTGACGTACTGAAGTGAAGAGTAGAGACAAGGAAAATGCTCGCTCTCTCTCTCTCTCTCTCTCTCTCTCTCTCTCTCTCTCTCTCTCTCTCTCTCTCAAGGAGTGTGGTATTTCGTACGTGACTGCCTCTCGTAGTTCTCGTATTCGCTGTATTTCACGTATTTTCCGTATCTTCTCCCCTTGATCAGTTCTTTACGTCACCAAGAACCAACAATATACGACAAATCCTATGAAAATCTTTATGAAAAAATCCCGTGAAATCCTTATAAAAAAGAATCCTATGAAAATCTTTATGAAAAAAATCCCATGAAATATTTATCAAAACGAATCCTATGAAAATCCTTCAGAAAAAATTCTGTGAAAATACTCATGAAAAAATACCCCACGGAAGCCTTATGAAAAAGCATCCTATGAAAATCCTTATTTAAAAAAAATCCTATGAAATTCTTAGGGAAAAGATTCCTACAAAATCCTTTGGCAAAAAATCCAATGATATCCTTATGAGAAATTCCTATGACCATCCTTTTTGAGAAAGTCCTATGAAAATCCTTATAAAAACAATCCCATGAAAATCCTTATAACAAAGAATCATTATGAAAAAGAATCGACAGATGACGTGGCACTCCTTATGAGAGAGAGAGAGAGAGAGAGACGAAGGAGTAATATTCACAAATCCTCTCTCTCTCTCTCTCTCTCTCTCTCTCTCTCTCTCTCTCTCTCTCTCTCTCTCTCTCTCTCTCTCACACACACACACACACACACACACACACAGCACGCGTGGTAACCTTCGCAGCAATCTTTCCTATGAACTGAATAAACCACGAAAATAATAATAGACATGTCTTAGTAAACCAGACGTTCTACCTGACAACTATTTTATGATGGATTAGAATTTACCTGTGTGTGTGTGTGTGTGTGTGTGTGTGTGTGTGTGTGTGTGTGTGTATTTACCTAGTTGTATTTACCTAGTTGTGAAATACAGGAAAAGAGCTGTACTAGGCTCGTGCTGTCCCGTCTCCATAACGCTTATTATCCAGTTTGGCTTTAAATTCATGAATCGTTTTTACACACAGTCTCCTCGTCAAGTCCGTTCCAAGTTGTTATGCTTCTGTATGGAAAACTGTATTTTTTGATGTCTCTCCTACAGTCGCTCTTCTTCAATTTCTTACCATTGCCTCTTGTTACACTTCCGTCACGTACCACTAGGTCTTCCCTGTCCAATTACTCCAATCCCTCTTGTATCCTGTACAGTGCTATTAGGTCCCCTCTCTCTCTTCTTCTCTCCAGTGTTGTTAGTCCCAATTTCTCCAGTCTTTCTTCATAAGTATGGTCTCTCAGAGTTTCCGGTAATTTAGTCGCTGCTCTTTGTATTCTTTCCAACTTTCTAATTTTTTTCTTCAATCTAGGTGACCACACTAATGCTGCATATTCCAGTCTTGGACGTATCATCGATGTTATTAGTTTCTTCACCATTTCTTCATCTAAAGGTGTGTGTGTGTGTGTGTGTGTGTGTGTGTGTGTGTGTGTGTGTGCAACAGTCCCACGCAGCTTGTCAGGAATTGCGTCGTAGGAAACATGCCGAGCCCTTTTTTGGAGCAATACGTATGCGCAAAATATCTCGGTGTTTGTTACCAATGCCCGGCCCCGCCCCTCACAGCAGCTCACGCAACTCGTCAGGAAATGCGTCGCAGAAAATGTGCCGCGCCCCTTTTTCAGAGCAAAACATGCGCAATATATCTATCACTCTTTGGGGCCGCATTTAAAACATATATTATCACCAAAGTAGGCTACACATATTTGACAAGCCTTTCGTGGGAGTTTTGGGCAATTCCAGAAGTAGTTTTATGAGCCTGGTGGTAGTTTGACCGTTCTTCTGCATGTACCCTGAACCTAAAGAAACACCTATTTGATAACCCTTTCGTGGGAGTTTTGGGCATTTCCAGGAGTAGTTTTATGACCTTGGTGGTAGTTTGATCCTTCCTCTGTACTATGAACTCCCCCAAAACGCTCATTAGAACCCGTCTGATCCCTCTTTGACCTTTAGAAATAGCTGATATGAAAACCGAAAGTCTTATAAAACCAACCTTTGTTATCAGTGCCCTGCTGATGTGAGAACCGAAAAAGTCTTATAAAACCAACCTTTGTTATCAGTGCCCTGCTGATGTGAGAACCGAAAAAGTCTTATAAAACCAACCTTTGTTATCAGTGCCCTGCTGATGTGAGAACCGAAAAAGTCTTATAAAACCAACCTTTGTTGTCAGTGCCCTGCCCCTTAATATTTTTTTTTTCAACAGTAAAGGAAACAACCCAAGGGCAAAAAAAAAAAAAGATAAAACAATAATGAAAAAAAAAGTCCGCCAATTACTGATCCTATTAAAAGAGTTAAGAGGAGTGGCCAAAAGAGAGGTCAGTTTCAAGAGGAGAGGTGTCTGGATACTCTCCTCTTGAAAGTAAGGAATCACTGATGGAAAATAAATATGGTTGAGTCAGTATCCAAAATATCTCTTGACACCACAGACCACGTCTATGAGTCTGGAAGCTTTCATTTTATATCATTCAAGTGTGATTTACAAGTCAAGTGGCTGAGAGAGAGAGGTAAAGAAACACAGGAAATCTGGAAGCAGTCCTTTGCCGTTTCTTGAAGGCTGTTGTAATATTGGCGTCATATCATGTATTACATACAGATAGATATCACAATTGTCCCATCATATTCAAATTCATCTTCACACAGCATAACACATTCATAGTCACATCATGTAATATGTTTTTCATCGTGTTCATGTCATGTCATATCCTCATTATAGCCACATCACATTCATATTGATAACAGCCTGCCACACCCCAGTCATAGGGTGGTATTCACATTCATTCCTTACTCACATCATATCACCCTATCTTATTCTTATTCATATAATTTATTCATATCTTTTCCATCTATATTGATATCCATGTTACATGTTTATATTCATAGTTATATATGTTATTCGTATCCATATCCACATCATATATTATATTCATTGCATATTTAAAAAATCACGTCATATTCATATTATGTTCTTAATTAATTAATTATACCATATACATATTCATGTCACATAGTCACATCCCTGTCATAGGGCATCATACTCATATATTCACATCAAAGAATATTCACATATAATACATATGTCATACAGGCTATTATATAAACTATATCATTGGCTGTTATAATGCCGGCCAAACCCTCATCTTCCTTAATTTAATACACCCGTCATGGATTTAAACCCACTGGCTGTACTAACCGTGGCTACTTGGTCTTTTCTTCTTCTTCATATTATTATTATCTTCCCTTCTCGCCATCATTCTCAGCACGCGTCAGCCCCTCATCGTCCCCATGGCCGCGTACACACGTGTCAATCTGTTTCGTGTCCCCTCCAGTCCCCGCCTAACGTTTTGAACCAGCAAGGCAAGCAACGTCGTTATAAATCTCCCCCTTCTCCTCCTCCTCGCCCCCCCCCCCCTTCTTCGTATACTTCTTCATCTTCTTCATCTTCTCCGTCTTCTTCTTCTTCTTCTTCTTCTTCTTCTTCTTCTTCTTTTTTTTTTCTTCTTCTTCTTCTTCTTCTTCTTCTTCTTTCTCTCTTCCCTTCCTTCCTTCCTTCCTTCAAACGATGCAGCAATCTGCCAATCAATGGGGGCATGCGCCGGGGGTGCGTTGCCACGCCCACCCCACAGATATCGGCAGGAGTTATTTTTCGAAGACCCGTCCGCCACTGGAACAGCTTTCCAGCAGAAGTTGTTTGCTCGAAAGCGATAATTTCCTTCCAAGATCGCACTGGTCGTCACTGCTGCGTCAGGGGCGAGCTCGAAGTGCCCGCGCGTGCGTACAAAAGTGCTTCAGTCTGTGGCGCAGGTCTCTCAATTGGCTGACGAGCTGATTCACATGTCGGTAAAGCAGGCAGCCTCGTGATGAACCAGCAGGCTTTTTGTTGCCTGCCCTCCCATGTTTTCACGCTTGCTCCTCATCTTCCTCCTCCTCTTCTATTTCCTTCTTCCTCACCGCGGCTTCCTCACGTTTTCAAAGAGCTCGTACAGGCTGTTATCGACCACCTCGGTCCTGCGGGTGTTGTCCAAGGGCTCGTACAGGCTGTTCTCGACCACCTCGGTCCTGCGGGTGTTGTCCAAGGGCTCGTACAGGCTGTTCTCGACCACCTCGGTCCTGCGGGTGTTGTCCAAGGTCTCGTACAGGCTGTTCTCGACCACCTCGGTCCTGCGGGTGTTGTCCAAGGTCTCGTACAGGCTGTTCTCGACCACCTCGGTCCTGCGGGTGTTGTCCAAGGGCTCGTACAGGCTGTTCTCGACCACCTCGGTCCTGCGGGTGTTGTCCAAGGTCTCGTACAGGCTGTTCTCGACCACCTCGGTCCTGCGGGTGTTGTCCAAGGTCTCGTACAGGCTGTTCTCGACCACCTCGGTCCTGCGGGTGTTGTCCAAGGTCTCGTACAGGCTGTTCTCGACCACCTCGGTCCCGCGAATGTTCTCCACGGTCTCGTACAGGCTGTTCTCGACCACCTCGGTCTCGCCTTGGAATCGCATCCTCACATCTGCGGGTGTGTCGAGGACATGCTGGGACCGATAACAGAAGGTACTACTGCTGCCACTACTACTACTACTACTACTACTACTACTACTACTACTACTACTACCACTACTACTGCTACTACTACTACTACTACTACTGCTACTACTGGTACTACTATTGCTACTACTTCTGTTATTACTACTACTACTACTACTACTTTTTTTTTCTACTACTACTACTACGGGCCTCCATCTATTAGAGTTGCGTTGTGAGCGGTATATTCTCTCATATCCTTTCACAAAGCAATTCATTGGCCCCACCCCGCCAATGACTGTGGCCGACAACCATCTTTATTTAGTATTACAAACTTTACTAAACATTTTATTTTTAAGCCAGCAGACTACTACTACTACTACTACTACTACTACTACTACTACATTTTTTACTACTACTACTACTACTACTACTACATTTTTTACTACTACTACTACTACTACTACTACTACTACTACTACTACTACTACTACTACTACTACTACTACTACTACTACTACTACTACTACTACTACTACTACTACTACTACTACTACTACTACTACTACATTTTCTACTACTACTACTACTACTACTACTACTACTACTACTACTACTACTACTACATTTTTTACTACTACTACTACTACTACTACTACTACTACTACTACTACTACTTTTTTTTTCTTTTTTTCTACTACATAAATGATACCTCCACCCATGTTTATTTTCCCGACACATAATCATGGAGGGCTCCATAGCTTGGAGGTCATTAGCCCCAACTCTGTTCGCTAATGACTGTGGCATCCAATCATATTACTAATACTACCTGACACTAAATCACCTATCATCTATTACGTCTAGATCCCCCTTTCCTTCCCTACTCAAGTCACTCCCGAGTCCAGGGACGTGCACAGGTAGGTTGCCCAGGTTGTCTGAGCAACTGCCGTTTTGCCCTTCTCGGCTGATGTTGCCCTTCTGAAAAATAGTGTTACGAATGTGTGTATTTTTTCCTAATATTATTTCCTCCAGGGACGTTATTATAGTCCCCGTTTTCTATTTTTACCCTCCCTCCCCTAGTGCTGTTGCAAAAGTAACCAATGATATTTCCGCTTCCAACAAAACATTATTACACTGAAATTACCTATTTAAATATAAGTATTCATCAATCTAAAATTATTTTAACTATTTTCTCACATTTGAAAACTTATAATATTAGCTATCTAGCTAGTTAATTCATTCCCGCCAAAACGTACTTGAAGCGTCCCTCGCGGCGTCACAGTCACTTCCCCCGCGACCGTCGCGACGCCTTCACACACGTCCCCTCGCAGGTAAAACTCCCCCATATTCACCGTATTTTGTATAGTTAATAACCTTCGATAACATGTGCTGCTATAACAACTAGTGAGTTAAGGATCCCTAGAAGGCTGTGATAACTATGAATCCCATATTATACAGTTGACCGGGTGAAGTGAGGCATGTTGGGTATGATAGGCTGGACTGCTTGCATCACCCGCAGCCCAACACCCACCCTTCATACCGACTCACGATTTGCTTTTTTGTTCTTTGCTGTGCTGTGGGTTCTACAAAACGCTTTCGAACTACACAGTGTTGTGAAAAAAAAAAATTGTTTTTGCTTATTTGTAATATTCTAATAAAGACAGTGTGCATAAAGTGCAAAGCCTGTTAGGGTGTTTTGTTGTTGTTGTTGTTGCAGTTTGTGTGTGTGTGGGGGGGGGGGGTTGCCCTTTTTTCAGGTTTGAGCAACTGCCCTCTAAAATACCTGTGCACGTCCCTGCTCCCGACCCACCCTAATGTCACTCTCCACCACTGTGGCTTCATAGTCCATATTGGAGATGGTGGTGGCTTTTGGGCCAGAGTGTCTGGTGCCCCTGAGACATAGGATGGCCGACCTGAGCAGGGAGAACGAGAGGCGACACCTCATCCAGGCGACAACGTGACTCCTTGGCTGATGCCTCTTTTCTGAGATTAGTTCCGCGAGGTGTGCGTAGAAGCATTGGGCCCTGGGATCCATCCCGCCGGATGTGGTGAAGACGAGGGGGGTGAAGCTGCCCTGATCCACATGTTGGATTCTTTCACCGTATGCCCTTGTCTTCTGTTCGCTCCTGTGGTGGGCGGCTTCCAGGGGGCAGCTCACGGTGACAGGCAGCCATTGGGTCGAATATGCGGATGTCCATGAACGCCCGCTGTCTGCGCACCCAGAATCCACGGGCATTTACGTCAACCCGTCCCTCGTGTGAGGTATTGGCCGTCCTTTACCGAAGGTGTTCGCCGTTTAGGGGAAGTAGTGCCGGCTTGGTAGTGACGTCTTGGCCCGAGCATGCTGGCTGTCAGATCCCTCACTTCATCGTGTCGAATACAGACGAGGCCTCCTTTTTTACATGTCAAGGTGTGGGTGACATCATTTGGTGATCCACATGCACAGAGATCAGGCAGTCCCTCAATCGGCCAGCCATATCTCAGAGCAATGGCGTCGACAAATTCTTGTTTGTTGAGGCTGAAGCCCTTTGCTCTGATTGGTAATGACGTTAGCCAGTTAGAGGCGCCTGCCTCCTGTGCTGTGTGTATTTTTCTACCCATATCCGTGGACAGGTGGTGTGTAAGACTGTCCAGCTCGTCTTTTTGGGCCTGTTGCCTTTCTTCTGAGATTTTTCTTTTAATATCTCTTATTTCTGTTTGGTCTATCTCGCCCTCTGCCTCCTGAGCGATGATCCTGTTGATGAGTGACCTGGTAAGGCTGATGGAGTTTTGGTTCTCCTTATCTGCCAGCTTCTCAGGGTTGGTGATCCCCATCCCACCCAGTCTTGGGGGAAGTGCTAGCACTACTACTACTACTACTACTACTACCATTATTATTATTATTGCATTTAACTTTTTTTCTCTTTCTCTCTTTCACACACACACACACACACACACACACACACACACACACACACACACACACACACACACACACACACACACACACACACACACTACTGTAATAGCATTGCTTAGCGGGCCTCTTTTTTTTTTTCAACTTTTTCCCTTGATCTGCTTACTCTGCTGTAAAGAGAGAGAGAGAGAGAGAGAGAGAGAGAGAGAGAGAGAGAGAGAGAGAGAGAGAGAGAGAGAGAGAGAGAGAGAGAGAGAGAGAGAGAGAGAGAGAGAGAGAGAGAGAGAGAGAGAGAGAGAGATTTACCTTCTTTGGATATCCTTCGCTGCCGGAAACGCCACATCACCGCGACAAGAACAACAAGAACACCAACACCTATCATTGCCGACACAACGATGATGGTGATGGTGGTTATGGTGATGGTGGTTGTAGGGGTGGTGGTGGTGGTGATCGTAGGGGTGGTGGTGGTGGTGGTGATGGTGGTTGTAGGGGTGGTGGTGGTGGTGGTGGTGGTGGTTGTAGGGGTGGTGGTGGTGGTGGTGGTGGGGATGTAGGTGCAGTTTATCCATGAGAGGCTTTGACTTGTGTATCCTTTTACAGTGCATGGTCGATTCGGCTACTGTGATCTCCACCTTGAGGGCCCGTGAGCCTCAACAGTAACAGCCCGGTAATCAGGGAAGTAGCCTGTTCTGAGGCACCCAAGAGCACAGTCACCAGCCTGTACTTCAAACTGAAGACCGTAGCCATTGATGCTGCCATAGTTCAACACACGTGCCCACAACCTAAACCACTGTGCGTCCCCAGGGAAGCAAGTGGCGTCCAGCGTGAACCAGGCGTCACTCAGCAAGCCATCGCCCGCCGCCACGAGCCTGATGCCTTTGAACCCTGGATCGGGGTGCACGTATAAGGTGTTGCTCCAGGCGCCCCTTTTATGTTCCCTGGTGGTAAAGTTCTTCCATTCCTCATCCCCCGAGATGGCAATTTGGTCAGGGCAGTGTGGGTTCCAGTAGGGTCTGAAGGAATTTCCGGCCGCAAGCAACGATGATTCAATAAACACCAAGAGTAAGGGCAGCCTGGCCTTCATCGTGGCTCACCGTGTGTGTGTGTGTGTGTGTGTGTGTGTGTGTGTGTGTGTGTGTGTGCAGGGGAAGAGTGTTGAGTCTTGAGTATTGAGCTTCTAAAGACTGCTGAGGCGTTCACTTTCGTATCTTCGCAGCAACTCGTGGCCTCCCTTTCCTTGGAGAGGCAATTCAGCGAGCAGCGACCACTCCCGGCAGGACGAAAGAGACACTGGGGAGAAATGGCTGTGCTTGTGATTATATACTGGGCGCCTTTTAGATAATTTTCCTACAGTTTCCAGATCTGGGACAGGATGTTTCGTGCGTGACTTGCTGTGTACTACTTGACGCGTCGACACAACTTACTCCGGGCTCAAAGTACGACTATTACTCAGCGCCACAGAGAACATCAACCGGGAGCTCACGGGTGACTTTCTCTGTTCAAGGTGCAGAAGCTGAGTAAAACTATGGCGAGGATCACAAAACAGTCCATGCTGGAAAGTCTCAGCACCTTTCAATAGAGGTTTTTCAAACAGGCGAACTGAGGCGCCGAGACGCTTGAAAATGCGGCTTTTTGTCTCCCTTGCAGCCGACGGAAGGAAGGGAAATGATCAGAGAAGAATGGACACGAAAGGAAGGGACTTGATCAGAGAAGGATGGACACGAAAGGAAGAGAAATGATTAGAGAAGGATGGACACGAAAGGAATGGAAATGATCAGAGAAGAATGGACACGAAAGGAAGGGAAATGATCAGAGAAGAATGGACACGAAAGGAAGGGAAATGATCAGGGAAGAATGGACACGAAAGGAAGAGAAATGATTAGAGAAGGATGGACACGAAAGGAAGGGAAATGATCAGAGAAGAATGGACACGAAAGGAAGAGAAATGATTAGAGAAGGATGGACACGAAAGGAAGGGAAATGATCAGAGAAGAATGGACACGAAAGGAAGAGAAATGATTAGAGAAGGATGGACACGAAAGGAAGGGAAATGATCAGAGAAGAATGGACACGAAAGGAAGGGAAATGATCAGAGAAGGATGGACACGAAAGGAAGGGAAATGATTAGAGAAGGATGGACACGAAAGGAAGGGAAATGATCAGAGAAGAATGGACACGAAAGGAAGGGAAATGATCAGAGAAGAATGGACACGAAAGGAAGGGAAATGATCAGAGAAGAATGGACACGAAAGGAAGGGAAATGATCAGAGAAGAATGGACACGAAAGGAAGGGAAATGATCAGAGAAGAATGGACACGAAAGGAAGGGAAATGATCAGAGAAGGATGGACACGAAAGGAAGGGAAATGATCAGAGAAGGATGGACACGAAAGGAAGGGAAATGATTAGAGAAGGATGGACACGAAAGGAAGGGAAATGATCAGAGAAGAATGGACACGAAAGGAAGGGAAATGATCAGGGAAGAATGGACACGAAAGGAAGGGAAATGATCAGAGAAGAATGGACACGAAAGGAAGGTAAATTATCAGGGAAGAATGGACACGAAAGGAAGGAAATGATCAGGGAAGAATGGACACGAAAGGAAGGAAATGATCAGAAGGATGGACACGAAAGGAAGGGAAATGATCAGAGAAGGATGGACACGAAAGGAAGGAAATGATCAGAAAAGAATGGACACGAAAGGAAGGGAAATGATCAGAGAAGAATGGACACGAAAGGAAGGGAAATGATCAGAGAAGAATGGACACGAAAGGAAGGGAAATGATCAGAGAAGAATGGACACGAAAGGAAGGGAAATGATCAGAGAAGGATGGACACGAAAGGAAGGAAATGATCAGAGAAGGATGGACACGAAAGGAAGGAAATGATCAGAGAAGAATGGACACGAAAGGAAGGGAAATGATCAGAGAAGAATGGACACGAAAGGAAGGGAAATGATCAGAGAAGAATGGACACGAAGGAAAGGAAATGATCAGAGAAGAATGTACACGAAAGGAAGGGAAATGATCAGGGAAGAATGGACACGTAAGGTAAGGAAATGATCAGAGAAGAATGGACACGAAAGGAAGGGAAATGATCAGAGAAGAATGGACACGAAAGGAAGGGAAATGATCAGAGAAGAATGGACACGAAAGGAAGGGAAATGATCAGGGAAGAATGGACACGAAAGGAAGGGAAATGATCAGAGAAGAATGGACACGAAAGGAAGGGAAATGATCAGAGAAGAATGGACACGAAAGGAAGGGAAATGATCAGAGAAGGATGGACACGAAAGGAAGGGAAATGATCAGAGAAGAATGGACACGAAAGGAAGGGAAATGATCAGAGAAGAATGGACACGAAAGGAAGGGAAATGATCAGAGAAGAATGAACACGAAAGGAAGGGAAATGATCAGGGAATGACCAGAGAAGGATGGACACGAAAGGAAGGGAAATGATCAGGGAAGAATGGACACGAAAGGAAGGGAAATGATCAGAGAAGAATGGACACGAAAGGAAGGGAAATGATCAGAGAAGTAAGGACACGAAAGGAAGGAAATGATCGGGAAATGAACCGAGAAGAATGGACACGAAAGGACGGGAAATGATCAGAGAAGAATGGACACGAAAGGAAGGGAAATGATCAGAGAAGGATGGACACGAAAGGAAGGGAAATGATCAGAGAAGGATGGACACGAAAGGAAGGGAAATGATCAGAGAAGAATGGACACGAAAGGAAGGGAAATGATCAGGGAAGAATGGACACGAAAGGAAGGGAAATGATCAGAGAAGAATGGACACGAAAGGAAGGGAAATGATCAGAAAAGGATGGACACGAAAGGAAGGGAAATGATCAGAGAAGGATGGACACGAAAGGAAGGGAAATGATCAGAGAAGGATGGACACGAAAGGAAGGGAAATGATCAGAGAAGAATGGACACGAAAGGGTAATGATCAGAGAAGGATGGACACGAAAGGAATGGAAATGATCAGAGAAGGATGGACACGAAAGGAAGGGAAATGATCAGAGAAGAATGGACACGAAAGGAAGGGAAATGATCAGAGAAGAATGAACACGAAAGGAAGGGAAATGATCAGGGAATGACCAGAGAAGGATGGACACGAAAGGAAGGGAAATGATCAGGGAAGAATGGACACGAAAGGAAGGGAAATGATCAGGGAATGACCAGAGAAGGATGGACACGAAAGGAAGGGAAATGATCAGAGAAGAATGGACACGAAAGGAAGGGAAATGATCAGGGAATGACCAGAGAAGGATGGACACGAAAGGAAGGGAAATGATCAGAGAAGAATGGACACGAAAGGAAGGGAAATGATCAGGGAATGACCAGAGAAGGATGGACACGAAAGGAAGGGAAATGATCAGAGAAGAATGGACACGAAAGGAAGGGAAATGATCAGAGAAGAATGGACACGAAAGGAAGGGAAATGATCAGAGAAGGATGGACACGAAAGGAAGGGAAATGATCAGAGAAGGATGGACACGAAAGGAAGGAAATGATCAGAAGGATGGACACGAAAGGAAGGAAATGATCAGAAGAATGGACACGAAAGGAAGGGAAATTATCAGAGAAGGATGGACACGAAAGGAAGGGAAATGATTAGAGAAGAATGGACACGAAAGGAAGGGAAATGATCAGAGAAGAATGGACACGAAAGGAAGGGAAATCATTAGAGAAGAATGGACACGAAAGGAAGGGAAATGATCAGAGAAGAATGGACACGAAAGGAAGGGAAATGATCAGGGAAGAATGGACACGAAAGGAAGGGAAATGATCAGAGAAGGATGGACACGAAAGGAAGGGAAATGATCAGAGAAGAATGGACACGAAAGGAAGGGAAATGATCAGAGAAGGATGGACACGAAAGGAAGGGAAATGATTAGAGAAGAATGGACACGAAAGGAAGGGAAATGATCAGAGAAGAATGGACACGAAAGGAAGGGAAATCATTAGAGAAGGATGGACACGAAAGGAAGGGAAATGATCAGAGAAGAATGGACACGAAAGGAAGGGAAATGATCAGAGAAGAATGGACACGAAAGGAAGGGAAATGATCAGAGAAGAATGGACACGAAAGGAAGGGAAATGATCAGAGAAGAATGGACACGAAAGGAAGGGAAATGATCAGAGAAGGATGGACACGAAAGGAAGGGAAATGATCAGAGAAGAATGGACACGAAAGGAAGGGAAATGATCAGAGAAGAATGGACACGAAAGGAAGGGAAATGATCAGAGAAGGATGGACACGAAAGGAAGGGAAATGATTAGAGAAGAATGGACACGAAAGGAAGGGAAATGATCAGAGAAGAATGGACACGAAAGGAAGGGAAATCATTAGAGAAGGATGGACACGAAAGGAAGGGAAATGATCAGAGAAGAATGGACACGAAAGGAAGGGAAATGATTAGAGAAGAATGGACACGAAAGGAAGGGAAATGATTAGAGAAGAATGGACACGAAAGGAAGGGAAATGATCAGAGAAGAATGGACACGAAAGGAAGGGAAATAACCAGAGAAGAATGGACACGAAAGGAAGGGAAATGATCAGAGAAGAATGGACACGAAAGGAAGGGAAATAACCAGAGAAGAATGGACACGAAAGGAAGGGAAATGATCAGAGAAGAATGGACACGAAAGGAAGGGAAATAACCAGAGAAGAATGGACACGAAAGGAAGGGAAATGATCAGAGAAGAATGGACACGAAAGGAAGGGAAATGATCAGAGAAGAATGGACACGAAAGGAAGGAAATGATCAGAGAAGAATGGACACGAAAGGAAGGTAAATGATCAGAGAAGAATGGACACGAAAGGAAGGGAAAGGATCAGGGAAGAATGAACACGAAAGGGAAGGAAATGATCAGAGACGAATTGACACGAAATGAAGGGAAATTATCAGAGAAGAATGGACACGAAAGGAAGGGAAATAACCAGAGAAGAATGGACACGAAAGGAAGGGAAATGATCAGAGAAGAATGGACACGAAAGGAAGGGAAATGATCAGAGAAGAATGGACACGAAAGGAAGGGAAATGATCAGAGAAGAATGGACACGAAAGGAAGGAAATGATAAGAGATGAATGGAAACGAAAGGAAGGGAAATGATCAGAGAAGAATGGACACGAAAGGAAGGGAAATGATCAGGGAAGAATGAACACGAAAGGAAGGAAATAACGAGAGAAGAATGGACACGAAAGGAAGGGAAATGATCAGAGAAGAATGGACACGAAAGGAAGGGAAATGATCAGAGAAGAATGGACACGAAAGGAAGGGAAATGATCAGAGAAGAATGGACACGAAAGGAAGGAAATGATCAGAGAAGAATGGACACGAAAGGAAGGAACTGATCAGAGAAGGATGGTCACGAAAGGAAGGGAAATGATCAGGGAAGGATGGACACGAAAGGAAGGAAATGATCAGAGAAGAATGGACACGAAAGGAAGGAAATGATCAGAGAAGCATGGACACGAAAGGAAGGGAAATGATCAGGGAAGAATGGACACGAAAGGAAGGGAAATGATTAGAGAAGAATGGACACGAAAGGAAGGGAAATGATCAGAGAAGAATGGACACGAAAGGAAGGGAAATGATCAGAGAAGAATGGACACGAAAGGAAGGGAAATGATCAGAGAAGAATGGACACGAAAGGAAGGGAAATGATCAGAGAAGAATGGACACGAAAGGAAGGGAAATGATCAGAGAAGAAGGGACACGAAAGGAAGGGAAATGATCAGAGAAGAATGGACACGAAAGGAAGGGAAATGATCAGAGAAGAATGGACACGAAAGGAAGGGAAATGATCAGAGAAGAATGGACACGAAAGGAAGGGAAATGATCAGAGAAGAATGGACACGAAAGGAAGGGAAATGATCAGAGAAGAATGGACACGAAAGGAAGGGAAATGATCAGGGAAGAATGAACACGAAAGGGAAGAAAGAAGAAAAGGAATACAAAGGAAAAAAAAAGAAGAACAAGGGACCAAGAACAACAACAATAACAAGATTAAATTAAAGAAGAAGAGTAAAAGGTTAACAAAAGAAGGGAAAAAATTGAAAATACCAAAGAGAAGAAAGAAAGCAGAGAGAGAGAGAGAGAGAGAGAAGCTAAGAAAAGAAGGACATATAGGAGATCATATAAGTCTGAGTGTATGTGATACGAAGTTATGACTCTACGTCCTCTTCCTCCTCCTTCTACTCCTCCTCCTCCTCCTCCTCCTCCTCTTCCGCCTCTTCCTCCTCCTCTTCCTTAATCAATCGTATAATAATGGAATAGTGAAATGTGGATGTCACTTCCGGAGACGGTACTAACACTGGTCAAGCTACTCAATTTCTCTCTCTCTCTCTCTCTCTCTCTCTCTCCCAGCCTCCCTCCCTCTCCTGGCCAGTATGAGGAGTAGGAGGGGAGGAGGAGGAGAAAAAGGAGGAGACGGAGGAGAAGAAGGAGAAGGAGGAGGAGGAGGAGGAGGAGGAGGAGGAGGAGGAGGAGAGGAAATGAGAGAAAAGAAGAGCTGGAGACGCAGGAGTAGGGTGAAGATGAGAACGAGGAGGAGGAGGAGGAGGAGGAGGAAGATCTTTCTATAATAAATCACGCTTGTTCTCGTGCTGTCAAAGATAGAGAGGCAACTCACAAAAGGTACCAGAGCCTTCGAACATCTTCCTTTCCTTCCTGCTGGAAGTATGCCTTCATTCAGCCTGTGCCTAAGAAGGGTGACCGTTCCAATCCCACAAACTACCGTCCTATAGCTTTGCTTTCTTGTCTATCTAAACTTTTGAATCAATCCTTAACCGGAAGATTGAAAAGCACCTTTCCACTTCTGACCTTCTATCTGATCGCCAGTATGGGTTCCGCAAGGGGCGTTCTACTGGTGATCTTGCCTTCCTAACTGATTCTTGGTCATCCTCTCTTAGCCGTTTCGGTGAAACCTTTGCTATTGCGCTGGAGATATCAAAAGCCTTTGATAGGGTTTGGCACAAATCTTTGCTCTCCAAACTACCCTCTTAACGTTTTTCTATCGTTCTCTCTGTACCTTTATCTCAAGTTTCCTCTCTGACCGTTCTATTTCTGCTGTGGTAGACGGTCACTGTTCTTCCCCTAAACCTATTAACAGTGGTGTCCCACAGGGTTCTGTCCTATCTCCCACTCTCTTTCTGTTGTTCATTGATGATCTTCTTTCCAAAACGAACTGTCCTATTCATTCTTACGCCGATGACTCCACTCCGCATTATTCAACTTCTTTTAATAGAAGACCAGCCCTACAGGAAGTTAACAATTCAAGGCTAGAGGCAACAGAACGCTTAGCCTCAGACCTTACTATTATTTCCGATTGGGGCAAGAAGAACTTGGTGTCCTTCAACGCCTCATAAACACAGTTTCTCCACCTATCTACTCGACATAATCTTCCAAACAACTATCCCCTATTCATTGACAACACTCAGCTATCATCTTCTTCAACACTAAACATCCTAGGTCTATCCTTAACTCGAAATCTCAACTGGTAACTTCATATCTCTTCTCTTACTAAATCAGCTTCCTCGAGGCTGGGCGTTCTGTACCGTCTCCGCCAGTTCTTCTCCCCCGCACAGTTGCTATCCATTTACAGGGGCCTTGTCCGCCCTCGTATGGAATATGCATCTCACGTGTGGGGGGGCTCCACTCACACAGCTCTCTTGGACAAAGTGGAGTCTAAGGCTCTTCGTCTCATCTGTTCTCCTCCTCTTACTGATAGTCTTCTACCTCTTAAATTTCGCCGCCATGTTGCCTCTCCATCTTCTATCGATATTTTCATGCTGACTCCTCTTCTGAACTTGCTAACTGCATGCCTCCCCCCCTCCCGCGGCCTCGCCACACACGACTTTCTACTCAAGTTCATCCCTATACTGTCCAGATCCCTTACGCAAGAGATAACCAGCATCTCCACTCTTTCATCCCTCACGCTGGTAAACTCTGGAACAATCTTCCTTCATCTGTATTTCCTCCTGCCTACGACTTGAACTCTTTCAAGAGGAGGGTATCAGGACACCTCTCCTCCTGTATTTGATCTTCCTTTCGGCCACCTCTTTTGTTTTACTTTAGGAGCAGCGAGTAGCGGGCTTTTTTTTTTTTATTATTGTTTTCTTTTTTTGTGTGCCCTTGAGCTGCCTCCTTTGTTGTAAAAAAAAAAAAAAAAAAAAGAATAGGAATACGAATACTCCATTCCTGACACACACACACACACACACACACACACACACACACACACACACACACACACACACACACACACACACACACACACCGCTCCGTAGCTTAGTCGGTTAAGGCGCTGTGCATGTCTGGAGGCTACTTGCTGGCGATTGCGAGTCCAACTCGTGATCAGGCCGTGGTGAATTACACACACGTTCAATTTACACTGTCCTCCTCCTCCTCCTCCTCCTCCTCCTCTTCTTCTTCTTCTATCTGATTAGCTCTGGGTTTTCCCACCACCACTACTACTACTACTAATACTACTACTGTATACTACCACCACCACTACTACTACTTCTACTACTACTACTACTACTACTACTACTACCACCACTACTACGGTGACTCCATGGCCTCGCGCAGACTCCTGACGTTCATGTTATAAGAGGAGAGAGAGAGACAAGGAAGGCGTTAGATAAGGAAAATAATAAGAAATACATTTGAGTTACAAGATCGTTTGTGAGAGAGAGAGAGAGAGAGAGAGAGAGAGAGAGAGAGAGAGAGAGAGAGAGAGAGAGAGCGAGATGAGAGAGATATAGAGAGAGAGAGAGAGGGAGGAGAAGAAAGAGAGAGAGGAGAGAGAGGTGATAGGAAAGGGA
>NW_026112330.1:487500-522500 GCF_024679095.1 Eriocheir sinensis | reverse complement strand
CAACTCCGGAGACTTTACTAACACTCGTCAAGCTAATCCATTATCTCTCTCTCTCTCTCTCTCTCCGGCCTTTTCCGTCTTCATATAATTAATGGCGCGTCTTATTCCCTTATAGTTTCGCTCAGTAAGTTTGTTGATCGTGTTTCTTTCTTGGTTTAGTTTTTCTCTTCTCTAGTTTCTGCGTCCCATATGTTCTGTGCCTGGCTGTGTGTTCCTCTTGGTCCACGCGGCATCAACAGGTGTTAGTCGTAAACTCCCTCTCGGTTCTCCTATGATTAATTTCACGTCTCATTCCCTTTAATCTTCGTTCGGTTAATCTGCTTCAGAGTGTATTCGTGAACTCCCAAGAAGGGATCGGGCAACCTTTCCCTACACGTCCATATACTCAAGCGATGCGGCGCCCAGGAAACACATATTTGATACCGTTCTCGTGGGAGTTTGGGTCATTTCTAGGGACTGCTTAAAGACCCTGGTGATAGTTTGACCCTTCTCCTGTACCCTGAACGTGATGAAACCCGCATGAAAACCCGATTGATATCCTTTTTGTCCTTTGGAAATTGTTGAAGTTAGTGAAGAAGTTATTTAAGTTTCCCATGTAAAGTACAGTTTCTTTAATTACTCCTCCACATATTTTTTTTTATAAATCCAGCAGTTTAAGCTGAAATTACTGAATCCATTATTTTCCTTTATTATAATTAATTTAATTTAGTTTCTGTTAATCAAGTTTTGTATTCTTAGTTGAACTGAGTTAGGTATATATTTGCCTTTTTCGGGTTTTGTCTGTACAAGTTCCTGTCGTTGAAAATAAACACGTCTCAGCAAGAAGAGAGATCAAGCCGCCACCAGCCCTTCCCTACCCTCCGTTCACCTCCAGATCTTAGCCACGGTGTTGATAATTTCAACATTTGGTGCCCAAACCCGGGAAGTGGAGCCTTCAAGACTTTCCTGTGAGTAATCGTGGCTAAGATAACCTGTCAGAATGGGGGAAGGGAAGGAAGAAGCAACAAAGAAAAGGGCGGCTGCTCGAGGCTGGGTTACCAGACAGTCCACAGCCTTAAAGGACTTACTAGACAAACCCAGCATCAGTGAATTTACGTTGAGAAGAGCCATAGAGACCTTTGACCGTAGATTAAGCACTTTGATGAGAGACATGCTGACCTTGAACTTCTAGGAGACGACGGTGACCTAGATCAGTGCATAGATGAAGCAGACAGCTTCAGACGTGCCAGTCAAGAGAATTGGCTACGTGCAAATGAGAAGTTACAAGAACTAATGAAGGCCAGTCAGATTGAATTAGGTTCTGTTGGGAGTACTCCTGCAACTGGCAAGTCACCTGAAGTGAAGTTACTCAAGCTTGAACTGCCAAAGTTTAAAGGAGATGTTACAGAATGGCAGTCCTTCTGGGATCAGTTTAGCTCTCACATAGATGACACAGAGATTCCAGTTATAAGCAAGTTTACTTATCTGGTGTCTCTGTTAGAAGGAGAAGCTAAATCAGTAGTTCAAGGTCTCTCACATACTAGTGCTAATTACAGTATTGCCTGTGATCTACTGAAGGAGAGATATAACAGGCCTGAGAGAATTATATTTGCCCATGTACAGTCCCTTTTGAGTGGCCATGTCCCTGGGAAGGCCAAGGGACCCAAGTAAGTGACTCAACTTTGGAGTCTCAGAGATGAGATACTGACACACATCAGAAGTTTAGAGGCCCTAGGTGTGTCAGGCAAGCAGTGTGAAATCTTCCTAACTCCCATCATCCTGTCCCGTCTGCCCAATGAGATTCGTCTGGAGTGGGCTCGCAAGGGTGCTGGACATGAGAGTGACCTCGACTGGCTTCTGACGTTTCTACGACAAGAAATTGAGAGCATCGAGAAGTCAGAGGCCTTCAAGGACGTCACCGCGGGTAAGAGGGAGAGTCTGTCTTCCCCTGAAGAGAAGAATTGGCAGACGCGGGAGCCTAAGGGAAAGGTATCATCCGCGGCTGCATTACACACATCTTCGGAAGGTGAGAAGCTCCTTTGTGGATTTTGCAACAAGAAACGTGCTTCCGAGAGATGCTTTGAGACCCAGAGACTTAGTGGAAAAGAACGCGTTGAAAGAATTAAGACTGCTGGAATGTGTTTCAAGTGCTTAAGCAAAGGACACATTGCTAGAGGGTGCTATGCCAAGTGTCAGAAATGTAGAGGCTATCACCACCATCTCATTTGTGGTGTCAAGATAGATAGTAGTAAAAGTGAACCTGTAAGAAGTGAGTCGGTAAAAGCAACTCAAGAACTAGCTGCTGATAATAGTAATGGAGAAGCAAGTAAGAGTCAGGCTACTAATTTTGCTGGAGTTTCCTTGTCTAATATATCAGTTAATAAGGAGACATGTACTATACTGCAAACTGCTCAGGTGAGAGTTGCAGGAGCAAATGGTGTTCTTCATAGGGCCAAATTGTTGTTTGATAGTGGCTCCTGTAGGACATATGTCAGTAGTAGACTTGTTAAGAAATGCAAACCCACATGGAACTCCAGCAAACCCATTTCTTATTCAGTATTTGGAGGTAATAATTCCTCTAATATAAAGCAGTGCAGCCTGTTTGATCTGAAGGTTCTTGATTGCAGTGATGCACCACACAAGTTAACAGCTGTAGAGATTCCAGTGATATGCCAACCCTTAGTGAGAACCACTGTGCCTGTAGGTATACTATGCAAATTTCCTGTGCCTCTTGCAGATGACTATCAGAGTGATTCCTATATGGATATAGATATACTAGTGGGTCAGGATGCTTACTGGAAATACATAATGTCTAATGAGTCTGTGGCCCAAAGATCATTGTTTGGCTGGGCATTGTCAGGGGCTTGGAATGCTGACACTAGTTCTAAGGTACCAGTAACCTCTCCACAGATGTTATGTATTTCTAAAGTGTCTGATTATGATGTAAGCAAGTTTTGGGACTTAGAGACTATAGGGATACAGTCCAAGGACTCAGATCATAAGTTTGAGTCAGATGCTGCCTTGCAAGAGTTTTCACAGAATGTTTCATATGCTAAAGGCAGATATGAAGTGTCATTACCTTGGAAAAGTGACTCCTTGAAAAGTGCCCTACTCAACAATGAAAAACTTGCTATGAAGAGACTAGATAAGTTACATGCCAAACTAGATAAGGATGTTGAGTTGAAAACTGCATATTACAAGGTTTTTGAGGACTATGTACAAGAAGGTATTGTTGAGGAAATCCCTAGTAATGAGATAGTCTGTGAGAATCCTACCTTTTATATGCCTCACCGCCCTGTGGTTAAAGAAACTAGTAACAGTAAAAAGGTGAGACCTGTCTTTGATGCCTCAGCCAGTGGGTATAATGGCATTTCACTGAATGATTGTCTCTTGAAGGGTCCTTCACTCAACCCAGATTTAGTAGAAGTGATGATCAGGTTTAGAGGATGGCCTATTGCTCTTACTGCTGATGTTACCAAGGCCTTTCTACAGTTGTGTGTGAAAAGACGAGACAGAGATGTACACCGTTTCTTGTTGAGAGATGAGGATGAGATTAAGTACATGAGATTCCTGCGGGCTCCCTTTGGAAACACTGCCAGCCCATTTCTATTGAATGCCACAATAAAACATCATTTAGAAAAGTATCCAAGTACTGAAGTAATACAAGAACTGAAAGAGGATATGTAGATAACTGGCCGAGTGGTGCTGACAGTGTGGAGGAAGCTGCCTGCAAATTTAGAGAGGCTTGTGAGGTTTTGGCACATGCTGGCATGCCTCTGACTAAGTGGGTTTCAAACAGTAAATTAGTAACTTCCATGTTTCAAGATAAAGTTGATCAAGTACATGGAGAAGAAGGTACTAAAGTGTTAGGCCTACAGTGGTGTAACACTTCTGATGAGTTTTCTTTTGAAGGATTAGAATTGAACACCCAGACTGAGCTGACATATACCAAAAGAAGCGTGCTGAGCTTGATTGCCAGGATCTTTGACCCTCTAGGTCTCATCAATCCCTTTGTGATGTTTGGCAAAATACTTTTTCAAGATATTTGGAGGCTGGGTCTTCAGTGGGATGATAAATTGCCTCAGGATGTGAAGCATAAATTTGAAAGATGGGTCCTGAGTGCAGCATCTCTCAGGGATTGGAAGATGGACAGATGTTATTTTCCTTTTCTTAAATGGAATAGCCTTACTGATGTAGAGCTTCATGCCTTTGGAGATGCTTCAGAGAAAGGTTACGGTGCCTGTGTATATATCCGTACCTGCCTGCCAGACGGTGCCTACAGGGTCGTATTAGTCACTTCAAAGTCTTGAGTGGCACCTATTAAGACCATAACTCTGCCCAGATTGGAGCTGATGGGGGCTTTATTGTGTGCTAGATTAGTAAGCTTTGTGAAGCATGCCCTCCATCTAAACATGAATGCCAAGGTATTTTGCTGGACTGACTCACAGATAACTCTAGCTTGGATCAAGGGTGATCCTGTGAAGTGGAAAATGTTTGTTGCAAACAGAGTCACAGAAATTCAAAGCTTAACTCCACCAGGTTCTTGGCATTTGGGGAGGCGGTGGCTGAGTCGTCAAAGTAACGGCCTCGTGTTCAGGAGGACGCGAGTTCAATCCCCGCCCGGTGCCACCAAGCTGGGATTTTTCAGCCGCCGCCGAGTGGCTTAAAACTACCCACATGCTGTCCAGAAGACCACCTATCAACCCGGACTCTAGATTCTAGGATCAAAGATGAGCTCTGGGAGGGCAGCATGAGCCAATGCAAGATGGCGCCACTATAAACACTCGCCTGCGCCAGAACGGGCTGGGCCGACCATCAGGACCTACCGGAGAGAAGCCTTGGACCGACCATCAGGATCCACCGGGAAGAGCCACCCGCGCAATAGGCTGCAAATGTAAAAAAAAAAAAAAAAACATCACTGCCCTGGACATGAGAATCCAGCTGATTTAGTTTCTAGAAGTGTCTTAGGTGATCAGATCGTATCAAGTAAATTGTGGATGTGTGGACCATCTTGGCTAGCTGAACCTCTTAGTATAAAGGAAACAGAATCAATTTGTACAAATGAGGAGTACAAGACTACTGAGGCTCTAGCATGTGTAACTGTTCACCCTACTCCACCTGTGTTTGAGTTTGAGAGGTGGGGTGACTTTAGTAAAGCTCAGCGTGTTGTTGCTTGGGTGTTGAGGTATACACATAATTGCATAACACCTGATAATAAGATTTCTGGTCTACTTTCAGCCAAGGAGTTGGATGATGCTAAGGTAAAGATGTTTTATCATGTACAGAGATATATGTTTCCTCATGAGACTAAGGCTCTGCTAAGTGACAAGCCTCTTCCTAGGGGGTCAAAGTTGATTAATCTAGATCCCTTTCTAGATGATAAAGGTTTATTGAGAATCAGAGGTAGACTGGAAAATGCTGAACTGAGCTTTGACTGTAAACATCCAATAATAATTCCAAAATGTCACCTAGCAAAGCTACTGGTCAAGTTTCACCATCTTTTTCTCAAACATGCAGGTGTTTCTACCATTGTATCTACCTTGAGTGAAAGTTTCTGGATTATAGGAATTTGAGGAATTGCTAAGACTGTGATCAAGGAATGTGTAAGATGCCAGAGACATGACTCCAGAGCTTGTAGCCAGCCAGTAGCCCCACTACCAGAACTGAGAGTTAAAGCTGCTCCACCATTTACAGTGACTGGCCTGGATTTTGCTGGTCCTCTATTCTGTTCTGATTTCCCGTCTAAGAAATTTTACATTTTACTGTTCACCTGTGCTGTTGTCAGAGCTATACATTTAGAGCTCACTGACTCTATGAGTGTTGAGGATTGCATGCTTGCCCTACGCAGATTCATTGCACGGAGAGGGCTCCCTTCAGTGATGTACTCAGATAATGCCAAAACTTTTGTTGCTTGCAGTGGGCAAATACAGAAGGTTTATGGTCACATATCTCCACACTGGAAGTTTATAGTCCCCCGTTCTCCATGGTGGGGAGGATGGTGGGAACGTCTGATAAGATCTGTCAAGTCTGCCATGAGGAAAACTTTAAGTGTTAAGTATATTTCCAGAAGTGAACTAGAGACTGTACTACATGAAATAGAAGCATGTGTAAACTCAAGACCTCTCACTTATGTTGGGGATGAACCTAATAATGCTTCACCTTTATCTCCCTCACATTTCCTCATTGGCAGAAATGCTAGCACTCACTCCGAGTTGGACCCCAAACCTTCCTGTATTTCCCCTCAAGATCTGAGGAATAGAGAACACTTGAGAAACCAGACTTTAGACAAATTTTGGAAGAGGTGGAGCTCAGATTATATTTCCAATTTGCCCCCAGTTGTTAAGGGTTTCACTTCAAAATGCAGTATTAAAAAAGGTGACTTAGTCCTGGTGAAGGAGGACAACATTCCAAGGCTACAATGGCCCCTGGGTTTGGTTGTAGATATTTTCCCTGGTCAGGATGGTGTTCTCAGAAGTGTAAATGTGAAGACTTCCAGAGGAGTACTAAATAGGGCAGTTGAGAAGTTACATAACTTAGAAGTATCTAGCCATGAGTATACTGATGTTAATGAGACTGTCCAAGATTTACCTGAAGTTGATGCAGCTGTCCAGGAGTCCTCAGATTCTAGTCCACTTCCTGAGACAGCTGCTGAAACTCGTACTCGCTCTGGTAGGTCTGTTAAAGTTCCTAGAAAGCTTGACTTGTAACTTCAGTTGAAGTTCAAGTTGACAGAGTAGTTTCTGAGGCTGTGAATTGTATTTCCCAAGTGATATGTATGAATAATTTAAGGTTGATGCTTTATACTCAGGAATACAGTTGTCATATGTAATAGGAGTGCTAGACTCCTATGGTGGGGAGTATGTTGATGTTAGTGAAGAAGATATTTAAGTCTCCCATGTAAAGTACAGTTTCTTTAATTACTCCTCCACATATTTTTTTTTATAAATCCAGAAGTTTAAGCTGAAATTACTGAATCCATTATTTTCCTTTATTATAATTAATTTCATTTAGTTTCTGTAAATCAAGTTTTGTATTCTTAGTTGAAGTGAGATAGGTATATATTTGCCTTTCTCGGGTTTTGTCTGTACAAGTTCCTGTCGTTGAAAATAAACACGTCTCAGCAAGAAGAGAGACCAAGCCGCCACCAGCCCTTCCCTACCCTCCGTTCACCTCCAGATCTTAGCCACGGTGTTGATAATTTCAACAGAAATAGTTGGCGTGAGAGGGTGTGTGTCTGAGAACACCCGCCCTGGAGACAACAAAGCCGTGCTGAGGACAGGATGCGTTTCCCCTGCTGATAACAAGAGCACCCTACAGTGTGGGAACATTTACGACGAAGAGAAGAATTAGAAGAAAGAAGAAGAAAGAAAGAAAGAGAGAGGAAGGATTAAGAAGAAGAAAAAGAAGGAGAAGGAGAAGAAAAAAATGAAGAGAAAAAGTGAGAGGAAAAAGAGGAAAGAGAAAAAGAACAAAACGAAAAAGAAGAAGAAGGAAAAGAAAGAGATAAAGAGGAAAGTGAAGAAGAAGAAAAAAAAAAGAGGAAAGAGAAAAGCTAAATAAAAAGAGATTGCTTGCTTGCTAGTTTATTGTTGAAGTAAACAACAAAGGGAAGGGAGGAGCATGCCATCCCAACCCCCAGGCAGTACAGGGTGTGACTGTACAGCTACGGATACATGTGGACGTAGCACCAGGAAGGAAACTGAAAAGATACAATGGCAGGGGACAAGTGCCAAAAAAATATAGGCCTTGAGTTAGTCAGGGGAGCAGACATAAGGGACTGAACATATGAACTACAATCTAGCGGCAAATGCAGGATACTCACTGAGCACAGCTGAGAGAACATAACTGTGTGTGTGTGTGTGTGTGTGTGTGTGTGTGTGTGTGTGTGTGTAATAATAATAATAATAATAATAATAAACGGTTTATTTAGTTGCGGCAGCCGTCAGGCTGAAAATTTACACAGTATAAATACAATTTTTCTTCGCAAATGGAACAAGGACAAAAAGAAGGGGGACGGGAAATGGGGGTCTGATATGTTTGGGAAGGTTGGGGCGATGGAGCTTGGGGTGGGAGAGGAGGGGCGGTGGGGGGAGTGCAGTGCGGTGGTGCCGAGAGGGGGGGAAGGTGCGGTCTCTTCAGATGGCGGTGAGGTCAGGTCATGTGTTAATCCTCAGGTCAGACGCTGGGTTCAGGTGACAGTTGACGGTGGTGGTGCAGGTGGGCAGTTAATGGGTTTATGGGAGGTCACTCAGGTATACCCAGGCTTAGTAAGGAGGTGCTAAGCTCCTGGGTCGGCGAGACACAGGTGGTAGGGGCTGCCCGGCTGGTTGATGTAGGTAGCCGTGGGAACAAGTGCACAGCGTTGATGAAGTTGCCGTCATCTTGCTCCGAACCTGAGTGACGAGGCTGCCACACTGCCTGCCACCTGAACTGACCTTCCTCTGCTGCTGGGTGACCGAAATGGTATCCTTCGGAGCTTCAGGGTGTCGGCAGGGACGCGGCGTATGACGAGGCGTTGGCGACACACAGCTCTCACTCGCCTTCCAGCACCACAACACACTGCACTCACTGTACGTCTATATGTCACAACATTTCACAAAAGTTCTTAGGAGTAATGAGTTCCTCGAATTAATGAGATGGGTGGGAATGGGCTGCGAAGGAAAAGAAAAGAAAAAGAAAAAGAAAAAGGGTCAACAGGCTGACCCTGTGGCTGCTATGGGGAGCGCCATGTGACACGTCTTGACCCCGTGAGGGTCAGGATGTGTGTGTGTGTGTGTGTGTGAAAAGATTAGTGAGGGAGTAGAAATATAAAGGAAAGAGGAGGGAGGAATATGAAGGGAAGAAAATGTAAGGAATAATGTGAAGGAGGGAGAAGGAGAAAACAAATAAGGAGAGAAGGGAAGGAATGGAGGAAGAGACGGAAGGAAAGGGGGAGAGAAGGAAGGAAGGAAAGGAGGAAACTTAAAGAAGGGAGAGAAAAAACAACGAGAAAAAATGAAAATGAATATACTTATGAGAGAGAGAGAGAGAGAGAGAGAGAGAGAGAGAGAGAGAGAGAGAGAGAGAGAGAGAGAGAGAGAGAGAGAGAGAGAGAGAGAGAGAGAGAGAGAGAGAGAGAGAGAGAGAGACGATTTGCCTCAGTCCTCCTAAGCTTGTAGTTCCCAAGCAGGGGTCCATTGAGATTCTAATTATTTTTTTAATTTATTTTGCTGGAATTGGAGACATGCGGCTCAGAATATAATTCACACTACTCAGTCCTTAAAACTGGATGCTTAAATGCTAGAATGTCTCTGTACTAGCTAACGGCGCCAGGGCTGTCAAACTCACGGCCCACCTCACAAATTTGGCCCCAGGGATGGCCATGAGTGGCCCGCGATATTCCCTGATTAACCTCTTCTATTGTGGGGGTCCACAGGTGAAGGAGTGACTGGAGAAGGGGACGGGACAAAGAAGGTTGTGAGCCACTGTCCTCAGCAATTTCTCGAGCATTTTCCTTCCTTTACTGCCTTCCAAGTATTTTGTTGTGGGGGTCCACAGGTGAAGGAGTGACTGGAAAAGGGGACGGGACAAGGAAGGTTGTGAGCCACTGTCCTCAGCAATTTCTCGAGCATTTTCCTTCCTTTACTGCCTTCCAAGTATTTTCTGTAACTCAACACGAAGAAAAGAACGATTCGCTTCATCATATCAGCACGGGAAGGAGATTACGACAACAGTCAGTCCTGTGTCATCTTCCCTCCGTGATATATTGAGTACTAATTAATAATCCGAAGGGGAAGTCTGAATCAAGTTCACTTTAATTATCCTAGTGGGGGCTTTTTTTCTTTGCGTTCTTTTCGAGATGTTACAATGGTCATTTATCTTATCCTTCTATTTTTTTTATTTTCTTTCTTTTTTGCTGAATCATATCCTCCCGCAGGCGTCTCTTTTCCAGGGTGAAGAGATTAAGTCGGCTGAG
The DNA here is from genome assembly GCF_024679095.1 of Eriocheir sinensis. Classification (NCBI taxonomy): domain Eukaryota; kingdom Metazoa; phylum Arthropoda; class Malacostraca; order Decapoda; family Varunidae; genus Eriocheir; species Eriocheir sinensis. The sequence goes on along the minus strand of NW_026112330.1, from coordinate 512,566 downwards.
TCGTTCTTCATACGACAGGGCTCTCAAGGGTGGAATCATCTTTGTAGCGCGTCGCTGGATTCTTTCTAATAATTCAATGTCTTTTCTGTAATTAGGGGACCTGCATTGTACCGCATACTCGAGTGAGGTCTTACCATTGAGTTATATAAGTATAACATTACTTCCGGCGTCTTGCCTTCGAAGGTTCTTGATATAAACCCAAGCATAGTGTTGGCTTTGTTATAGGCTTTTTTACAGTGCTTTGCGTGTTTTAGGTCACTGCTGATAGTGACTCCAAGATCCGATTCCTCCTGCACGACCTGCAGAGGATTTCCACGCATGTTGTATGTACCAACGTATGGTTACTGTTTCTGGAGCTGGAGGAGGAGGAGGAGGAGGAGGAGGAGGAGGAAGAGGAGGAGGAGGAGGAGGAGGTGGAGGAGGAGGAGGAGGAGGAGGAGAAGGAGGAGGAGGAGGAGGAGGAGGAGGAGGAGGAGGAGGAGGAGGAGAGGAAATGTGAGAAAAGAAAAGAAGAGATGGAGAGGCAGGAGTAGGATGAGGATGAGGACGAACACAAATAAACACAAAGGAAGAACAAACAACAGCAGACCTGCTGGTCCTTTCGAGGTTGTTTGTGACAAGCTACACTAACTATCTAATCAAAGGTGGAAGATGAAGGACAGCAAAGGCGAAGGCTCCTCCCCACCCCCCCATCCCTCCAGCCAAAGCTGGCAGGAAAGGAAAAAGAACCATGCAGCATGGAAAAACTGCATGGAATTTATGTAGGAAAGAGGAAAGAACTACCATTACTGCTACCACTAACCGGGCAATAAAAGCGGACAAGGACACCAGTATTCGAAAGAACTTAACGTTATTACGACAATGAGTAATATCTTAGTTGCTGGTTGGATTCAAAACACTTGTCTAATCTATTCTTGAAGGCCGTAACTGTTGTACTATCAACGACATCACAAGGTAGAGAGTTCCAAACATTAACAACTCGATTGAAGAAGAAGTGTTTAGCTTCGTGCGACGAGAATCTTTTACCACTTATCTTCAAATTGTGATTTCTTCTTGTTCTATTTGATCGATCAATTGTAAAGTAATCTTCCGCATTAATATCACTGAATCCTTTGAACATTTTAAACACTTCTATTAGATCGCCTCGCATTCTTCGTTTTGATAGGCTGAATAAATTTACTTCTTTAAGCCTTTGTTCATATGACAAATTTCTCAACCTAGGAATCATCTTTGTTACTCTTCGTTGGACCCGTTCCAACTTTTCTATGTCTTTTCTGTAGTAGGGAGACCAAAACTGTACACAGTACTCTAGACGGGGTCGAACCAACGAATTATACAGTTTTAATATTACTTTTCCGATTTATTATTAAAGACTCGTCCGATGAAGCCAACCAATTTGTTTGCAGTTTTAACTACCTCTGAACAATGCTGACCGGGCTTTAAATCGCTTGATATAGTGATTCCAAGATCCTTTTCTTTACTTACTGCAGAAAGTTGTTGGCCATTCATTACGTACCGAACGCAATTGTTATTTTTCCGATGTGCAACACTTTACATTTCTCAACGTTAAATTTCATTTGCCATTGATTGGCCCAACATGCAAGTCGATCTATATCTGATTGTAAAGCTTCTTCGTCGAGTATCGCAGTTACTTTACTAGCAATTTTGTGTCTTTAGCATATTTTGATACTTTCCAAATGAGGACATAATCGATATCATTAACATTAATTAAGATGAGCATGGTGGGTAGCACTGATCCTTGAGGTACGCCGCTTTTGACATCGAGCCAGTTAGATGTAACACCGTTTAGAACTACTCTCTGTTTCCGCTCAGAGAGCCAGTCCGCAAGCCAATTGTGAATGTTACCCGAGATACCGTGCGCCAGTAGTTTGCTGAGCAATCGTTGGTGGGGGACCTTATCAAATGCCTTTTGAAAATCCAGATATATGATATCTACTGATCTGCTTTCATCGAACACCTCAAAAATATAGTGAAAAAAAGTAAGTTAGTCAAACACGAACGTTTACTACGGAAGCCATGTTGCGAATTATTTATTATATTATTTTCTTCGAAGAATTTCACCATATTGTCGCGAATGATAGTCTCCATTAACTTACAAACAATAGATGTCAGGCTAATTGGTCGATAGTTTCCTGGATGAGACTTGTCCCCTTTTGAAAATTGGTGACATTTGCAAGTTTCCAATCCGACGGAACTTTTCCAGCTGTTAAAGATTTATTGAATATGATGGAGAGCGGTTTACAAATTTGATGTTTGATTTCTTTTAAGACCCTAGGGGTAATTTTGTCTGGACCAGGAGCTTTGCTTACTTTAATCTTTTCAATTGTGCGTAAAATGTCACTTTCTACGATGAGCACGCCACTTAACATCTTTTCGGTCCTTCTAACCTCCGGCGGTTGAGGTGATAAACAATCTTCGTCGGTAAATACGGATGCGAAAAAGTTATTTAGGATTGTAGCCATTTCATTTTCATCGTTCGTGTGGTTACCATTTTCATTAGCAAGCGGTCCGATACCACAAGTGAGTGACTTTTATTATTTACATAGCTGAAAAATTCTTTAGGATTAGATTTACTTGTTTCCGCTATATATTCTTCAAGATTTTTCTTGCTTCGTTTTATTAATTTCTTGGTTTCGCGGCGAATTCTGTCCAACTCTAGTTTGTCAGCCTCGCTCTGAGATGATATGTATCTACTGTATACGCGTTTTTTAAGAGATAGACTATTTTGAATTTCGTTATTCCACCATATGGGTTTCTTCTTAAAAGCTGAACGGCTGTTACGATAGGTACGCATATGCTTATAGCATTGTTCACTATTGTGGTGAAGGTCCCCCAAGATTTATCAATATCTGTTTCCGCCGAGATTACAGTCCAGTCAGAATTATTTAGAATTGATTAGAGTCTTATGAAATTCGCTCTCTGATAATCAGGCACCTTTTCATTACTCGGAGTTACTTTACTCTCTTTCATATTGATGCTGAATGTGATTGTTTGGTGATCGCTAGAACTAAAAATTGGACCAACATTTACTTCGTTAACTAGATCAGCTGTCGTTGAAAAGATAAGGTCAAGTATATTATTTTCCCGAGTCGGTTCTTGAACGTGTTGATGTAAATCACTTTCTAGTAAATTTGTGTACAGGTCGAGCCCTGTATGACAGTTCAACGGTTCACCCCATCTTTTCACTGGCAAGTTAAAGTCCCCAACAATTACTGCCTCGCAACTGCTACTTGTTTCTAATAATAATTCACTTAATGCGTGGTCGATATCAAGAGTTTGCCTTGGCGGTCTGTAGATAAGTCCAATTACTATTTTACGAGATTTATTTTTAATTTCAATGAAGACCGTGTCTACATTGGTTATAATATCTGTTTTCACGGATACTGGATGGAGAGAGTTGTGGATATAAAAGATAACGCCTCCACCCTGTCTGTTCTCTCTTTCATGACTAAAATGGTATAACCCGGTAATCTATATTCCGCAATGAAATCTCTATTTGAAGTGTCTATCCAAGATTCTGTGACTCCGGTGATGTGATTATGATTTGTAGCTGCGAGAACTTCTAAGTCTTCAAATGTGTTACGTAGGCTACGAGCGTTTACATAGCAAGCTTTAATGTGTTTCGAGTCGGGGGTTTTCGGGTTGAGTGCACCCTTACGGTGGTGCTGCTGGTGTTCTAGCCTCCGCGTTTTTTGGCTTTCGAAGAGCCACTTGGTCACAGAGCAGCCTCCCGAATCGGGCTGCTCCAACAGGGTTTAAGTGGATGCTATCAGCAAGGAACAAGTCTAAATCGTAGTAAAAACTGCTCCACAAGTTAGCGAACTGGACGTTTTCTTGTGAGCAAAGGGACTGAAGCCTGTTGTTTGTGCTGAAGGCTTTGCTGTGAAAGCTAGATTTGTCACTGACCTTTGGGAGGATTCCTGAGATTATGATGTTACTGGCATCCGTTTTACGTTTATACTGCTCGATCATGCGGCGGTATTGCTCAAGCAGTTCCTCAGAACGGGTTGTCTATACGTCATTCGTAGCCGCGTGAATGACAAAGAGGGTGTTTCGGTCGACATTTCTCGTGACATCATCACACGCTGCGGTGATGTCGTCCAGTCTGGCACCTGGATAACAGTAACGTTTTCTGCGGCCGTTTGAAGAACGACCACAGAACTCAACCAGCTGGCCACGCACCATGGAGTCCCCAACTAGGCGAGTCTCAAACTCATCCTCCATGGTGTCTGCCAGCACCTGGAACCTATTGAAGGTAGTGGGGGTCAGTAAATCCTTGGTTGCCTGCTTCGGTTTGGCTCCATTCCTTACAGGTTGGAACCCGACATCCTGTGAAGCAGGAAGAGAAGCGTTAAGTGGGGCAGGCTGGAAGTTGTCCTGTGAGTCAGGCTGGAGTTAGCCTGTGAAGCAGGCTGGGGGTTAGCATGTGAGGCAGGCTGGGGTCAGCCTGTGAGGCAGGTTGGCGGTTGTCCTGTGAGGCAGGCTGGAGGTTAGCCTGTGAGGCAGGCTGGGGGCTAGCCTGTGAGGCAGGCTGGGGGTTAGCCTGTGAGGCAGGCTGGGGGTTAGCCTGTGAGGCAGGCTGGGGGTCAACCTGTGAGGCAGGTAACACGTCCTCCCGTGAAGCAGGAGGGTCGTCTGGAGAGTGCACAGTCTCAGTGGAGGGCCTCCACCATCGATAGTGGAGTCACTGCCACATTTGTTAAAACAAATTCCTGAAGGGCTACAAATTTCTTTTCAAGATCATTGTGCTTGACTTTCCACTCAGTCACAGCCTTCTGTAGATGTAATCTTTGAACGCAGAGGCGGCAAAGTTTACTCAGCTGGACGAACTGTGCTGCAAAACGTCCGGGACCGACGTCACACTGGAGGTTCGAAGGCATTGTTAGAATTTTAAGCGAGTTAACAGTTTGGGCAAATATTAAAAGCGCTTTCGAAATACTTTAAATTGTGACCATAAATTGAATTGTATAAAAATTGTGCATGGAAATTAGATACTGCTGTGTTAGATGCCTACAACACTGGGAGTTCGCTCCCCACAGGGTCTTGAAAACGCCTCAAAGACCAATCGCTTGTCCTGAGCCTCGGTCACGAGAGAGACTTTCACAACCCGGCGCTTTTCAGCTATTGTCCTCGAAGTTTTGTCCCATAGCACGGGCCGTAGTGACACAGAGCAGAGCTGGCAAGGGAGGAGAGGAACCAGCAATTCGTTCCCACTTTCCGAAACGTCTAACCCAACTCTGCGACCCTTTCGAGGCCTGGCCAGTGGCACCTGTCACCAGGTGTTCTCCACCAACCTAGAGAGTATCAGACGCCTTCCTGAGAGACCAAAAGACTGAAATATTCCTTGAGTATAAGATAAACCCTCAGAAACTCCACCTAGAAGCCGGGAGGTACAACCTCAAATGGCCCACGGAAGATATCTCTTTCAGGAGAAAAACAAGAACCAGCTGTTATGCAGAATAGAGATGGGAGTACCGTCGATAGAGGGAGGGACGGGAGCTCACACCGACCCCTGGTTCCCAGGGTGGCGTTTATTAGTGTAGAGGTCGCCACACTCCTCTACACCGCAGGCCTAAATAATTAGGCACGGTCCAGCTGACTAGGACCCTGGAACTCCAGCCATTGTCTCATAAAGAGATCCTCTGCCTGCAGTCCAATCCACCACTGCTGCTGCCCAGAGGCTTCACCGTGACCCTGGCACGGGAGACAGATCAGGTAGTCCACCTGGTCCACGGGTGACCTGAGACTAAGTGCAGGGCAGGACGTTCACCCCTGAGGTGAAACACCACCCGCATACTCGGAGGAGGAGGAGGAGGAGGAGGAGGAGGAGGAAAGGACAGGAATCATAAAACATGGAAGTGGAAAGAAAGGAGGGAAGAGTAAAAGGTGAATGAATAGGGAAAGGAAAGAATGAATAGGATTGTAGAAAAGATGAACAACAAGAAGTTCTCTTCTCTCTCTCTCTCTCTCCTCCAATCTGCCTCCTTCCTTCCTCTCACCTCCTTCCTCGTCTCTCCCTCTCTCAATTCCCTTCCTCGTGCTCTTAAACTGACTGACCTCTCACACACCTCCTCCTCTCCTCCTCCTCCTCCTCCTCCTATTCATTCCTTTACATATTCCTCCCTCGTTTACCTATATATCTCGTCCTTTCCTCACTTTCTGCCATCTTGTTTTCTTTTCCATGCGTCGTCTTCCCTTTTTTTTTTTTTTTTTACGTCGCGGCTTTTGCGCCGGTCTTTCCCGGTGGGGCCTGGTGGTCGGCCCAGCCTGGTTCTGGCGCAAGCGAGTGTTTATAGTAGCGCCATCTTGTGTTGGCTCATGCTGCCCCTGAACTCATCTTTGAGCCTCTCTTGGAAAGGTTATCTAGAGCCCGGTTGATGGGTGGTCTTCAGGCCAGCATGTGGGTAGTCTTAGGCCACTCGGCGACTGAAAGACTGAAAGACCTCAGCTGGGCGGCCAGGATTCGAGCTCGTCCCTCCTGGAGCTCCTGAACGCGGGGCCGTCACGCCAACCACTCAGCCATCGCCTCCCCCACCTTTGCTTTGCTTTTTCCCATCTTGTTTTTTCCTCCTTATTCCTCTCTACTTTTCCTTCTACCTCAGAACATCACATCTCCCAATTGCGTCTTCTCTTTTCCACCTCTCTCCCTTTTGCTTTTCTCTCAGCTGCCCCTTTCCTCTTCCTTCTTCTCTTCTTGTCTTCTCTTCTTCTCACTCACATATTCCTCATATTTCTACATTTCTCTCTCTCTATTCATCTTTCCTTCCTCCTAGCTCTCTCTCTCAGACACTCTCTTACCAGCTCTTTCCTCCTCCCTCCTCCTCCTACTCCATTCTTTCCTCAGCCTTCCTCAGCCTCTTTTCATAGCTTTAGCCTGTTTTCCTCCTTCACCGGCTTCCACACACCTTCCTTTCTCCTCCTCCCTCCCTCTCCTCCTCTTCTCTCTCTCTCTCTCACACACCCTGTACACTTAAATACAAAGTTGTCATGCGGCCACCATTTCACTAAATCGTAAACAACAAACAACCTGTTTTCGAGTTACACCAACAGACAATTTAAGGGTTCTAGCTTTAACGCTCGAAGCTCAAGAAAGAATCGATGAATTGCAGTGCCTAACTAAAACAGAAGACTTTGATGTAATTGCTGTTACTAAACATTTATTGACACAGCTAATAATGATATAATAATATAGATAACTTTATATTTTTCAATAAAGACCGAGTTAATCGAAGAGGAGGCTGCCTTACGTCAAAAGTAACTTACAGCCCGTTGATAAAACACTAGAGGACAGTACTGTAGAACACTTGAGCGTGAGTACAAATACCGATCAAAATCAACATATCCGTCACTTATAGGCTCCAGGCCAATCACGCGAGGATGATGAAATAATGTTTTAAAGAACTCTCCGAAACAGTGATGCATTAATTTTGGCGATTTCAATCTGCCGCATATAGACTGGCAGACACTCACGGATCCGAGGGGAATCGCACAGGATGTTAGACTTCGTCGAAAATAACTACCTTAGCGTAATGGTTAGTGAGCCAACGCGCGATAATAATATTCTTGATCTTGTATTAGTAATCCAAGAGAACTTAGTTGACAATGTTAGCGTTGGCGAACACCTCGGATCATGCGATCATAGACTGGTGCCTCTCAACATAAGAGCTCAAACAAGGATTGCAGAGAATAAGGTATTGGTTCCCAATTTTAAGAGCGAATTTTGAAAGAATAAGACAGTCATTAACGAATTCAACGAATATTAGTATCCAAGATCGACGTCGAAGAATCTTGGCAATACTTTAAAGCTCGATACTAACTGAACAAAATATATCCGTGCAATCTTGTGAAAAGCGCCGAAAAGTTAAAAAATCCTTCCTGGTTTAATAATGAAATCAAACTTGTTTCCAAAAAGAAACTTGTTATATAAGCAAAGAAAACCGATAACTCTACCGAAAAATATATACACGGTACTACGAAGCAAGACGACAAGCCAAAAGTTTAATCAAACAGGCGAAACGGAGGTACGAAGTAAACATTGCAGTAAATTGCAAGTCAGATATAGGTTTTTAATATATACAACAAAAGATCAAAGGGATTGGCCCATTAACAGATAATTCGGGCAATATCGTGACAGACAGCGCATAGCGAGCACGTTAAATTCTTATTTCGCCTCGGTTTTTAACTAGTAGTTCTACCGATACTGCTGCTGTTCCTTGACATCATTGAAACTCAGTCATACCCCTCCCTGACTTTGGAAATCAATGGTATGAGGTTCTCAAAGCGCTGCAGTCACTTAAAACTAAATAAAGTCCAGGACCTGATAAAATAGTCCAAAAATTATCAAAGAAATATCAAGAGAGATACTCAGACATTTAACAATGCTGTTTAATATGTCTTTGCAAATTCATGGTATCGTTCCTAGTGATTGGGAAAAATGGCTAACGTAACAGCCATTTTCAAAAAGGCGACTGAAAATTACCGGATAATTACAGGTCAGTCAGCTCAACCTCAATTATTATTGGTAACCATTTGAGACAATTATTCGAGATAAAGTAGTTAACTACCTAGAGGTAATTGCCAATCCTGGACCTGCATGCTCTGCAAAAAACAGACTTGTTTGGACGAATCTATTAACGTTTATAACGAGCTTTTGCAGTCTATGATGTTTTTTAAATCACTTTGATATTATTTATTTAGACTTCCAGAAAGTTGCTTGATAAAGTCCCACACTACAAGTTGTTTACAAAATCAAGGAAATAGGTATCGGGGTGTACCACGAATGGATCAAGACTGGCTACAATAGAAAGCAAAAGAGTTGCAATAAATGGAGTGACTTCTGAGTACGTACGTCACTAGTGAACCCCAAGGCTCTGGTCCTGGGACCTGTTCTATCATTTACATTAACGATATTGACCCTTGATCTCAACAATTTCATTAGTAAATTTGCGACGACACGAAAAAATCGGCAATGGAAGCGATAGGATAGGTGAGCCACAAGAAGATTTATGTTAAATATCAGATTAATAGTAAATGGAAATGCCTTTATTAGAAACAAGTGCCAGATTCTGCAGGTTGATCTAGAAATATAAAGAAGGGACTATGAAATGTGGCGTTAGATAGTTATGTTCACTCTGTCAAAGATTCATGTCACAGTCAAAAGTTCAACTCAAGTTTTCCTCAGCAGTGCAACGAGTCCGTTAAAAAGCAAAATAGATGATCGGTTTGATTAAGAGAAATTTTCTAAGAATAAAAGATGTTATACTACCTTTGTGTATAACAGTTTCGTCAATCATCGAGTATGCTGCAGTTTTGTCTCCCACCATGCGAAAGACAATGCTAAATTAGAAGGAAGTTCAGCGAAGAGCAACCAAGATGATTCCTTGATTACAGAACAACCTGTGAGAAAGGCTGTCACATCTAAACATGTTTTCTCTGAAAAACGACGTCTCAGAGGAAAATCTGATCGAGTGCTTTAAAACACTTAACGGTTTTTACCAACGTGATCCGATCGTTGCTTTGTGATGGATGATCTGACGTGAACGAGTAGCCAATGGCGCTTAAACTCATCGTGTAGACAAGTTCATTCAGATTGCACAAAATTTTTTCACTAATGCCGTCGTTCGAGATTGAACAGATTACCACAATCAGTGGCGCAGCAAAAATCGATTGCACCGTTTTAAGAATAACTTGACCGCCATCTCTCCATCTAACAAGTTCACCAGGCTGCCTTCAACGCCATGGTGGCTGCGTAACAACTGTCACTAGAAGTTTAGGACAGACCATCGGTTTGGGCCTTTAGGCCCTGTGCGGTCTGATCATGTACCCCATGTCTCTCTCTCTTTCCGCTTCCTGCCACGCATTACCTCCTCTTCTTCCTGCTCATACACTTCCTCTCAACCCATCTTTTCCGCCTTTCTTGCTTCTCCTGTCGCCTGTCCTCTCTTCCTTCCCTCTTCTTCCTTTCCTTCCACGGTTTCTCCTCTCTTCCTTACCTCCTCTTTATATTCACTTTTCTCTCATTCTCCTCTTCTTCCTAATCTTTCCTCCCCCCACTTCAGCAAATCGTCTATTCCCTAGCCTTCTTTTCTTTCATCCTTTTCTCCCTTCCTTCTCTCCTCCTTCCTCTTTTCCTACTCTTTACTCTATTTCCTTTTATTATTTTCTTTCCTGACCTTCCTCCCTTTCTCCCTCACTACTGTCACGCACCTAACCTATTTTTCAATCTATCTCCACCCCCTCCTTCCTTCCTTCCTCATCTCTTCTCCTTCCCCCATTACTCTGTGCCTTCCATTGCCTTCGCTCCACTGGGTCTATAAACCTCAAAGGAATATCCAGCAACGTGAATTATCCACAGAGAGAGAGAGAGAGAGAGAGCTGAGAGAGAGAGAGAGAGAGAGAGAGAGAGAGAGAGAGAGAGAGAGAGAGAGAGAGAGAGAGAGAGAGAGAGAGAGAGAGAGAGAGAGAGCGAGAGCGGGAGAGAGAGAGAGAGAGCGAGAGGGAGAGCGAGAGAGAGAGAGAGAGAGAGAGAGAAAGGGATAGTGAGGATACTATAGATGAAGACAAAGAGACAGGAGAGTAGGCGTTGGGTTGAGAGAGCCAGAAAATGGAGCAAAATATCTCCTGCTCACCACCTCACCACCTAATCACTCCATCACTCCTCACCCTCTCTCTCTCTCTCTCTCTCTCTCTCTCTCTCTCTCTCTCTCTCTCTCTCTCTCCTCTCTGTCTCTCTCTCTCTCTCTCATCACATCACAGATAAAATATATAATAACATAGACCAAAACGAAGATAATCTTCCATCTTACACTGTGTGATCCATTCCACACCCTAGGAAAGCTTCCAGTCATACCATCCACCTTCGTAAACAACGCCTGATCAATGTTGACACTTTGTTTCGATAATTACCTTAATAACAGAACACAATCAGTCCGCTTCAGCAACACAATCTCCTCCAGGCAAGCTGTTCCTATGGCGTCCCCAAGGCTCTATACTCGGGCCGTTATTACTCACCATCCACGTCAATGATATGTCCAGACACATCAACAACTGCCTCCTGGTGCAATATGCCGATGACACCGTTCCTCCATAGCGGCACCATCAATGACCTACTCTCTCTAATCTCCACATCTGAAAACACTCAAACAAATAAGAACATATTTTCTAAGAAATGGCCTTAAGCTCAATTCAAATAAAACTCAATGCATATTCTAATGCACACGTCAGCTCCTAGCACACCTACCGAACAGTATCACCATAGGATGTGCCGACAGTGACATTCAGCCAAAAACCTCGGCATATCCTTAGACTCCTACTTGACGTTCGACAGGCACATAAGTGAAACCATCAAGAAATCAATGGGAACGTGTAGCAGTCACCGCTCAAACTGCGTGCTTCTTCTCTTGGTGATTCTTAAGAAACTGGGCGCTGCAGAGCAGACTTAAGAAGTGTATTGCAGACTCATTAAGTGTATATTCATTGTCTCCTTGTCTGTCTTGTGCGTCTTCAATGTTTAACTTTTCTTGTACTCGTTTATCTTTGACTGTCCGTCCATGTCCTTTTGTTGTCCACTCACAAAGGAACAAAAGGAAGAACAAACAACAGCAGACCTACTGGTCCTTACGAGGTTGTTTGTGACAAGCTACACTAACTATCTAATCAAAGGTGGAAGATGAAGGACAGCAAAGGCGAAGGCTCCTCCCCACCCCCCCATCCCTCCAGCCAAAGCTGGCAGGAAAGGAAAAAGAACCATGCAGCATGGAAAAACTGCATGGAATTTATGAAGGAAAGAGGAAAGAACTACCATTACTGCTACCACTAACCGGGCGATAAAAGCGGACAAGGACACCAGTATTCGAAAGAACTTAACGTTATTACGACAATGAGTAATATCTTAATTGCTGGTTGGATTCAAAACACTTGTCTAATCTATTCTTGAAGGCCGTAACTGTTGTACTATCAACGACATCACAAGGTAGAGAGTTCCAAACATTAACAACTCGATTGAAGAAGAAGTGTTTAGCTTCGTGCGACGAGAATCTTTTACCACTTATCTTCAAATTGTGATTACTCATACACATTGTTCCGCACACCAACCCGTGCTCCCTCGTGCAGAAGGGAGCAATCTTCCCCCTCCACCCCCACCCCAAATAAAGTAACCCTGGCGGATACGAGTTTCTCTATCTGCGAACCGACTAGCCCTAAGAACACTCGCTATCACCAACAAACTTTGATGTTTATTAACAGGAAAAAAGACCACTTCGACAAAGAGACACGAATCACCATCCTTCAGTCACTGGTACTCAGTACCATCAAATACGGCATAACCATTTGGGAGACCACCAACTCTACCTTACTTGACAAGGTACAGAAAGTACAAAACTTTGCAATCAAAGTAGCAGACGGGAAAGCCAGGAAATTTGATCACGTCACACCATTATTTAATGAATTGAAGTGGCTCAGAATAAAAGATCTCGTCACCTTCACCTTAGTAATAACACTTTAAACACAAAATAGAAGTTCTCCCAGAAAATATCCTCTCCCTTACAACTGTTAACATTATATCAAACTCCACGACACGGCAGCAGAACAATCTATATGTCCCTAGAACAAACACTGACACAGGTGCGAGAGCTCTTTCTGTAATAGGGAGAGAGAGAGAGAGAGAGAGAGAGAGAGAGAGAGAGAGAGAGGAACTCTACACCATTGTGAAATAAAAAATCCAACAACTTGACTGCATTGAAAACAGACCTCAAAAGAAATTACTGACTTCTGTATGATAACAATGTATATATTCTTCATTTATATCTAATGTGTGTTGTGTAATGTATGTGTAGAATAACCTATTCTAGTGGAAATAAAGTTTAATATTATTATTATTATGTGTGTGTATTATTATTATTATTATTATTAGTATTATTACTCTCTCTCTCTCTCTCTCTCTCTCTCTCTCTCTCTCTCTCTCTCTCTCTCTCTCTCTCTCTCTCTCTCTCTCTCTCTCTCTCTCTCTCTCTCTCTCTCTCTCTCTCTCTCTCTCTCTCTCTCTCTCATCCTCTAGGCCTTGAGTCATCGGAGGAAAAGGGAAATAAAAACGGTTCTTTCCGAAGTGCAAATAATGGCGTGACTCCTTCCTTTTTTCCTCCTTTCCTCTTTTCCTCCTTTCTTCTTTTCCTCCTTTTCCCTCTTTTCCTCCTCGCCTGTCTTCATGTTTGGGCTTCCTTATGTATGCATCTGCTCGTCTGTCAATGTGTCTGTCTGCCTCTCTGAATATGTCTATCTCTTGATCTATTAATGTATGTTTGAATTTTGCTGAATGTATGAATGTTTTTATGCTTGTATATATTTGTGTGTTGATTGACCTATCTACCTTTCTGTTTCTTTTATCATTTAATCTATTAAATCAAACTGTATATAATTTTTTTCGTGAATTTTTTTTCCATTTCTTATTCATATTTTTCGTTTACTTCTTTTGTATTACCACTGTGTGTGTGTGTGTGTGTGTGTGTGTGTGTGTGTGTGTGTGTGTGTGTGTGTGTGTGTGTGTGTGTGTGTGTGTGTGCGCAATTCACTACGGCCTGATCACGAGTTGGACTCGCTTTCGCCAGCAGGTACCCTAGCGGCACGAGCAAGTGCATGCTCTTTACGTCGATCTCTGGGTACTGGCAGGACCTCACACACCACACACCCCATCCCCCTTGCTCAAGGGGGACAATGTATACTCTAGTCAACGGAAAGAATCCGGCCTGAGCGGGGCACGAGCCGCCACCTGTTTGGCCGTGAAGCCTAGCAGCCTGGCGCTCTAACCGATTGAGCTACCGGAGCGCGCGTGCGTGTGTGTGTGTGTGTGTGTGTGTGTGTGTGTGTGTGTGTGTGTGTGTGTGTGTGTGTGTGTTAGTCATATATTGGATATCCGCATCCGCGGAACATCCGCATATTTTTAACAACCGCATCCGCATCAGCAATTTTCAAAAATCATACATCTGCATCCGCATACGCATCCGCATTTTTGATGAAGTAAATATCCGCATCAGCATCAAACACAAGGAGGATGTGGCGGATATATTTCAGACATTACACAGTCAAAGACTCGGTGTCAAGTGCAGACTACTGAGTACAGTTTACGAAATTGAAGAAAATGAATTAATGCATGCTTACTTAATTACCTACTAAAATTACACCTTGTATTCATTTTCTTTCAAATTTACCCAACCTAATGTGTCAAATGTTTTGCGGAAGGATAGGAGGAGGGAAATAATTTTACATAGTAATTATGGAGTGTTATTGTTTTTTTGTGAATATATAAAAGGATGCACGTGTGTACTGTGTAATAGTACTTTATGAACTGTATGTAATATTGCCTAAGTATGATTGGAAGCAGCCTACCTAGCATGGAGAGAGAGAGAGAGAGAGTGTGTGTGCATGGCTGACAGAGGTGGGCACTCGCTATTTCTTCTGTTAGTCCGCAATTCACAATTCCGCTAACTTTGTTGAGTATTCCGATAATCGCTAGTCCACAAATTTTCCGCTTCGCCGGTCAGCTATCGCAAATCCACTAATGCTGACGCTGATATTTTTTTAGCCCACTAATGAAGTCTGCAACAGTTCGCCTACCATTTTTTAGTCCGCTAAGTCTATATTGGTAGTTGAAAACATAATTTCAGGTAAAATCACCCTACAAGTTATATATATATATATATCTATATATATATATATATATATATATATATATATATATATATATATATATATATATATATATATATATATATATATATATATATATATATATATATATATATATATAAATAACAACTTATAAAACAGCAGAATACAAAATCCTCCCTCTGGCCCAGCCACTTCCCCTTCATGAGGTACATGTTTATATTGACAAACAGCAGCTTCTCACAGTTATCATGAGTCAGGGATGACCTCATGGGCCTGAGGACGTCAGAGCCCAAGCTGAACAATCTCTCCACAGCTGCGGAAGAGGGGACAGGGGAAAGAAAGAATGAAAGAAACAGTAGAAAGAGATAAAGAAAATGAAGAAAACAAGGCAAGGGAGAACCATGAGGGGATGAAAGAAGAATCAGGGACGGATAAGGAGGAAAAATAAAGAAAAGCAGGGGTAGGAGGGAAGGATCAAGGAGGAGAGGAAAGGAAGATGTGTCTTACGCCCTTCAGTCACCCTGGCACCTGCCCCCACCCAACCCCCCCCAGGTATATTGTCCGTCCTGATGTGCCTTTGCGTTCAGCCAGCAGCAGGGAGAGGGGAGGATAGTGACGACCTACAGACAATCACGGGGACTAAAAACGAGGGTGTTGGCGCTAACGGTGAAGGTGAAACAAATGATTCAATGTTTTCTCCTTGTACATTTACCTATCTTTACATAATGGGGGCAAAGGTTTCAGCTGCGCGTGGCCTCGGAACTCATCTCCGTCACACTTGCCCTCCCACCGCCTCCTTCACATGTCCCACTCTTCATTGTGCTCTTCTTCCTTTAAGCTTTTCTGCTTTTCTTTGTACGAAGCCCCCGTCCCCCTCCCCTCATATAAAGGACCGTCAAGTGAATACAGAAGCGTGTTGTTAATGCCGATAAAACTACGAATAGTTACCGATGGCAAAAAAAAGACATGGCATTGAATACAAAAAGAAACGTGCTAATGGCAATCGGTAATCATGGTGCTAATAGCAATAATAATTAAGTATCGTGATGCCGACAAAAAAACTTCAGTAATGTAATGACAGGTATCACAAACAACAATACTTATAGAAAATAAACATAATAATAATAATAATAATAATAATAATAATAATAATAATAATAATAATAATAATGATAATAATAATAATAATAATAATAATAATAATAATAATAATAATAATAATAATAATAATAATAATAATAATAATAATAATAATAATAATAATAATAATAATAATAATAATGATCATAATAATAATATTATCTCTCTCTCTCTCTCTCTCTCTCTCTCTCTCTCTCTCTCTCTCTCTCTCTCTCTCTCTCTCTCTCTCTCTCTCTCTCTCTCTCTCTCTCTCTCTCTCTCTCTCTCTCTCTGTGTGTGTGTGTGTGTGTGTGTGTGTGTGTGTGTGTGTGTGTGTGTGTGTGTGTGTGTGTGTGTATCTATCTATCTATCTATCTATCTATCTATCTATCTATCTATCTATCTATCTATCTATATATATATATATATATATATATATATATATATATATATATATATATATATATATATATATATGTACATATATATATATATATATATATATATATATATATATATATATATATATATATATATATATATATATATATATATATATATATATATATATATATATATAAGATCTTCACATTACCAGATTTATTATAATTTTATCATCATTATTATGATCACCATTGATCATCCAACGAAACAACATGCAAGTAATCAGTCAGTAGGTCTGTCAGTCAGTAAACGAGTGTCAGTCATTCTGTCATTCTGGTAGGAATAACCCCTCACACAATTACTCCTTAAATGACACTCCTCTAAGCAGGTCTGGATGTGAGAGGGACTTAGGAGTATTAGTGAGCACTGACCTTCGTCCAAGGGCACAATGCTAATTATCATGCAAACAGGGTACTGGGCTAATTAGATCTCACCTTGATTGCGCGGTTCAGTTCTGGTCACCCTTCTATAGAATGGATATCAAGATGTTAGACGCTGTACAGAGAAGGATGACAAAATGATTCAAGGTGTGAGAACCTTGCCTTGTGAGGCTACATTCTCTAGAAAGGCGAAAGTTGCGAAAAGACCTTATCGAAGTCTAAAAATGGGTGAAAGGCTTTAATAGAGCGGATGTCAATAGGGTTTTGGTAGAAAAAGGGTGAGGTAGGACACGTAGCAATGGTTTTAAGTTAGACAAATTCAGTTTAAGCAAAGACATAGGCAAGAGTTGGTTCACCAATAAAGTGGTGGATGAATGGAACAGGCTTGGGAGCCATGTTGTGGGTGCCAATACCGTAGATACATTCAAGAAGACGTTGGATCAATTCATGGATAATGAGGTAAGGTGGGGTTAGGATTATGTACAGGAGCTGCCTTGTATAGGCCAACCGGCCTCTTGCAGACTCCTTACATTCTTATGTTCTTATGTTCAATTCGTCAGTCAGTCAACTGTTTTTATCACTTAGCAAATTAGTCAATCAATCAATTTACCAATCAGTCATTCTGTCAGGTAATCAGTTATCTAGTGAAGTAGTTAGCAAACAAATCACTGCCATCCTATCAGCTTGTCAGTCACCCAAAGTTTGTCGCCAGCATAACCATTCATTCAGTCAGTCACTCAGTAAATAGGTTCGTAACCGCCAGTCAGTCACCCAGTCCGTTGGTCGGTCTATCAGTCAGTCAGTCAGTCAGTCAGTCGGTCAGTAAGGTCGTCGCCGCCATGGAGTGACTGCCACGCCTTGACCTTTATTGCCACACGTCTTCCTGCCCCTTCACGGCCCTGTCCTGATGGAGCCATTTGTCACTTCTAACTTCCTCCTCCTCCTCCTCCTCCTCCTCCTCCTCCTCCATCTCCTCCTCCTCCTCCTCCTCCTCCTTTTTCCGCTTTCCTCTTTCCTGTTGAAGTCTCCGCTTTCTCATTTTCTTACCCCACACCTCCTCCTACTCCTTCTCCTCTGCCTCCTCTTACCAAAATCTTACTTCTCTTCTGATTATCATGTTTTTCTCCTTTTCTTTCACATCACATATTTGCGAACGAGAAAGAATAGCACAAAAACTTTAATGCAAACTAATTAATTCAAACCACCAAATTTTTGTTCACCATCGATACAGGGCGAGAATCTAGTAGCTCCCACCTCCAGCGGTCCCGTGCAGCACGACTGATTCATTTCAAAACAAGCTCGACCGACACTTCCTTCTACTTGATATCTACTTAGGTAGAAATGCGAAGTCTTAATTAATTAGTGACATGTGATTGATATATTTTCACTTAGGTTTAAGGACAGACCACCTAATCTGGACCAAAGGGTCTGTGTGGTTTGAATATCTAGGTAAAAAAATTATTACCCTCCCACATAGCTTCTCCCTCCTCCACCTTCCTCCTCCTCTTCATCTTCTTCCCACCGTCTCCTTCAGAATTGACACAACACTAAGTGTGGCACACTTCAACAACGAACTCTACGGTATTGGGTATTTCAATTTTCTCACGCGCCTACATAAGTTACGAGGGACAGGAACATAATATTGGAAACGGATTATGTAGCGGAGAAGCAGACGACGTGAAGGGTGCCCCGGAGACCACTTGAGTCGCTCCTTCACAAATGTATCTCGTAACTCGTTTTCATTTTC
Source organism: Eriocheir sinensis (assembly GCF_024679095.1). Classification (NCBI taxonomy): domain Eukaryota; kingdom Metazoa; phylum Arthropoda; class Malacostraca; order Decapoda; family Varunidae; genus Eriocheir; species Eriocheir sinensis. The sequence goes on along the minus strand of NW_026112330.1, from coordinate 494,194 downwards.
TTTTCGTCGTGTGTAAACAAAAAACATATTGTCTACGATGAGTTCTTTTTTTCTAATGGAGTGTTACATCTCTCTCTCTCTCTCTCTCTCTCTCTCTCTCTCTCTCTCTCTCTCTCTCTCTCTCTCTCTCTCTCTCTCTCTCTCTCTCTCTCTCTCTCTCTCTCTCTCTCTCTCTCACACCCGACCTCTGCTGAGAGAAGGTCGTGACCTCATTCCCGCTGCGCCCCACAACATCGCTTGCCCTGTGTTTTCGTCGTGCTCTTGAGCGTTTGTGTGTTCTCGCTTGTGGACCTTGTGTGTTGCCTGTGATTTCCCGACACGTGTTTGGTGTGTGTTCGCTTGTGGTTTCTGCCTGTGGTTGCCTCTGTGATTTGTGTTTCCGGTGTTTTTGCGTGTGATCTGGCTGTCTCCGGGTGTTCTGCGTGGGTTTCAGAGTGATTCAAGTGTGTTGTGTTTCCGGTGTTTTTGCGTGTGATCTGGCTGTTTCCGGGTGTTCTGCGTGGGTTTCAGAGTGATTCAAGTGTGTTGTGTTTCCGGTGTTTTTGCGTGTGATCTGGCTGTCTCCGGGTGTTCTGCGTGGGTTTCAGAGTGATTCAAGTGTGTTGTGTTTCCGGTGTTTTTGCGTGTGATCTGGCTGGTTCGGGTGTTCTGCGTGGGTTTCAAGTGATTCAAGTGTGTTGTGTTTCCGGTGTTTTTGCGTGTGATCTGGCTGTTTCCGGGTGTTCTGCGTGGGTTTCAGAGTGATTCAAGTGTGTTGTGTTTCCGGTGTTTTTGCGTGTGATCTGGCTGTTTCCGGGTGTTCTGCGTGGGTTTCAGAGTGATTCAAGTGTGTTGTGTTTCCGGTGTTTTGCGTGTGATCTGGCTGTTTCCGGGTGTTCTGCGTGGGTTTCAGCGTGATTCACGTGTGGTGTGTTACCGGCGTTCTTGCGTGTGATCGGGCTGTTTCCGGGTGTTCTGCGTGGGTTTCAGTGATTCAAGTGTGTTGTGTTTCCGGTGTTTTTGCGTGTGATCTGGCTGTTTCCGGGTGTTCTGCGTGGGTTTCAGAGTGATTCAAGTGTGTTGTGTTTCCGGTGTTTTGCGTGTGATCTGGCTGTTTCCGGGTGTTCTGCGTGGGTTTCAGAGTGATTCAAGTGTGTTGTGTTTCCGGTGTTTTGCGTGTGATCTGGCTTTCTTCGGGTGTTCTGCGTGGGTTTCAGAGTGATTCAAGTGTGTTGTGTTTCCGGTGTTTTTGCGTGTGATCTGGCTGTTTCCGGGTGTTCTGCGTGGGTTTCAGAGTGATTCAAGTGTGTTGTGTTTCCGGTGTTTTTGCGTGTGATCTGGCTGTTTCCGGGTGTTCTGCGTCGGTTTCAGAGTGATTGAAGTGTGTTGTGTCTCCGGTGTTTTTGATTGTGATTTGTCTTCTTCTAAGTGTACTGCGTGGGTTTCAGAGCGTTTTGAGTGTGCTGTTTTGTTTCCGGTGTTTCTGCGTGTGATTTGGCTGTTTTCAGTGTTCTGCGTTTCGAGTGTGTTGTGTTTCCAGTGCTTTTACGTGTGATTTGGATGTTTATAGTGCTCTGCGTGGGTTTCAGAGTGTTTTGAGTGTGCTGTTGTACTTCCGGTGTTTTTGCGAGTGACTTGAGTGTTTAGTCGTGCTTGTGCTTGGGTTTCTGAGTGTTTCGTGTGTCCCGAGTGTGACTTTGTGTTCCCGAGTGTCTCACGCGTGATTTGGGTGTGTCGACAACCCACCCTCTGAATTCCCTGAGGATTCAATCTGCTCCTCCTCATTACACCCTCTTTAAATCCCCTAGAGGATTAATACTTCCTACACCCCTTTCCCTCACCTCACCTAAGCCCCCCCCCACCCTCGCTCACCTCACATCCCTTTGCTCCTCCTCATCCCCTAGAGGATTAGCCCTTCCTACTCCTCCCTCACCTCCACATATTTCTAAGCCCTCCCCCCCTCACTCACCATACCTCACATCCTATTTACCCATCCCTTCACCCACCTTACCTCGCCTCTTTCTTAACCTTTCTAGTTCTCACACACCTCACTCACCTCCACATCCTTCCTACTCCTCCTCTCTCCCACTTACCTCCTTTCCCAAACTCCCTCTCACTCATCTCACCTATTTCCTAACCCTCCTTGATCTCACACCTCACTCACCGCCTCCCTTTCCCCTCTTTACTCACCTCACATCCCTTCCTACCCTCCTCTCTCCCACCTCACCTATTTCCTAACCCTCCTTGATCTCACACACCTCCTCACCGCCTCTCTTTCCCCTCTTTACTCACCTCACATCTCTTCCTACTCCTCCTCTCTCCCACCTCACCTATTTCCTAACCCTCCTTGATCTCACACCTCACTCACCGCCTCCCTTTCCCTCTTTACTCACCTCATCCCTTCCTACTCCTCCTCTCTCCCCTCACCTATTTCCTAACCCTCCTTGATCTCACACACCTCTCTTTCCCCCTCTTTACTCACCTCACATCCATTCCTACTCCTGCTGTCTCTCACTTTTCCTCCATTAATAAACTACCTCTCACACCTCACCCCTTTCCTAATCCCCTTCACTCTGTGTTTTATCTCTTTCATTTCAGCTAAGATGGCGCCTAAGAAGTGCAGTACTTGTAACGGTAGCTTCTCAGCTCACTTTTTTACAGGGCGTTCTGCTGTCTGTCCAGGCAGCATCTCGAGACAAGACTGCAGGAGCAGGAAGAGAAGATGGAAGAAGGCCAGAATAAAATAATAGAGCTTTCTCTCACCAGGCAGCATCTCGAGACCAGACTGCAGGAGCAAGAAGAGAAGATGGAAGCAGGTCAGAATAAAATAATAGAGCTTTCTCGCACTGTTGCCTCCTTGCAGGAATTCATCCAGGCTAACGTTGCCGTGGTGCCAAACCCTTCTCCAACCGTCCCCTTGCCCTCAGCGGTACCGTCGACACCAGCGGACAACACCACGCAACGGGAGGATGCTAGTGGCACCGCCCATGATGGCTTCACCGTCGTGAATGGAGGAGCCAAACCAGCCAGACAAGCGATTTATCCTGTTCATTGCTTCAACAGGTTTGCCATTCTGGAGGAGGAGGACGAGCAGGAGAGCACCTTCCTGGTGGGTGACTCCATGATTCGCCAGCAGGTCGTTGAGTTCTGCGGCAGAGTTCCTCGTCGAAGACGGAACTATTGCTATCCTGGTGCTGGGATCGACGACATAACTGCTGCTCTTGAGGAGATCTCCCCCCAGGCTACTAATGATTCACTGTTTGTTATTCACACAGGTACGAGCGACGTCACCACGACCCGGTCTGAGGAACTCCTGGAGAAGTACCGTAGTATCCAGCAGTATAAGACTAAATCCCCTAACATTTTGATTTCAGGAGTTCTACCACGGACTTGGGCGGAGAGCGACTTTTTCAGTAAGGCCTTCAGCCTAAACAACCGCTTACAAACTCTTTGTAGGGAGCTTGACGTGGAGTTCCTAAACGCATGGGACAATTTCTATGGACAAAATGAGCTCTTCCACAGGGACGGATTGCACCTTTCTCCCATCGGGGCAGCCAGACTCGGAAGGCTCCTCAACGAAGCAGTGCGTGTCATCCGAACAAAAAACGAGTCACGGCCACGTCCCTCCACCCCACCCGTGTAAATAGACGCCGTGCATCGCGACAAACCCGTAACCGTGATCCCGCATGTACCACCACCTCTATTACCAAGCCTCTAGATAACTTAAAAATCCTTAGTTTCAATGCCCGTAGCCTAAGAAACAAATTTGATGAACTGAGATGTCTTGCTTTAACAGAAAATTTTGACGTAATTGCTATAACCGAAACATTTATCGACACCACAAATATTGATTTAAGTTCCGAATACAACATAGATGGCTACAGACTCTTCAACAAAGATCGTGTAAACCGTAGAGGCGGTGGCGTCGCCCTTTATGTCAAAAGCTATTTGCAACCCACTGACAAAACACCGGGAAACAGTAACGTTGAACATTTGTGCGTGCAAGTAAACATTGCAAAAGTCAACTTAAATATATCTGTCACCTACAGACCTCCCGGGCAATCACTCGATGACGACCTTGAAATGTACAGCGTCTTAAGGCAGTCACTTAATAACAGCGACTCACTGATATTAGGAGACTTTAACCTCCCCCATATCGACTGGGCGACACTGTCAGGTACAGAAGGCGAGTCACATAGAATGATCGAATTTCTAGAAGAAAATTATCTAAGCCAAATGGTTTCTGAGCCAACTCGACAAAATAATATACTCGACCTTGTTATAACGACCCAAGATAACCTAATCAGTAGTGTCACGGTAGGAGAACACCTCGGTTCTTGCGATCATAAATTAGTGCGCGTCGACATTAAAGCTCAATCATCAGTGACTGAAAATAAAGTAAAGGTGCCCAATTTCAAAAGAGCTAACTTCGTAGAAATCCGACAAAAACTAACAGAAATACAACTATCAGATGACGGCAACGTAGAGGAAGCCTGGCTAAGCCTTAAAAATCACTTACTCACTCAGCAGAACTCATTCGTCCCCTTGTGCGAGAAGCAAATTAACACTAATAAAAGCCCACCGTGGTTTAATAGCGAAATTAAACAATCAGTCAATGAGAGAAAATTGTTTTACAGGTTAAAGAAAGAACAAAGCACGCCCGAAAACATTAGACTTTATAATGATGCCAGGCGACGAGTAAAAAGACTAGTAGGTCAGGCAAAGCGTAGATACGAAGAAAATATTGCAGCCAACTGTAAAAATAATCCGAAATCTTTCTTCAGTTACATAAACAACAGAAAGGCGATCAAAAGTGGTATTGGACCTTTAACAAACAGCGACGGTGCACTAGTGACTGACAGCCAACACATTGCAAACCTCTTAAACAATTACTTTTCCTCGGTGTTTAATACTAACAGTCTTCCTCTCGCTACCACCAACACCAGTACTATTGTAAATCTCGAGCATGCATTGCCTAATTTTGAAATAACAACCGATGAAGTCCTTAAAGCTCTCCATTCACTTAAAACAAATAAAAGTCCTGGACCTGACAAAGTATATCCAACTCTGCTGAAAGAAACAGAGCGAAATACTCTCCTCCCTCACAACCGTATTCAATATGTCCTTGCGACAAGGCATCGTCCCTTCAGATTGGAAAAAGGCTAACGTGACACCGATTTTCAAGAAAGGAGACAAAAAGTACCAGGTAATTACAGGCCCATTAGTCTAACTTCGGTTGTAGGTAAGCTACTTGAGGCATAATTAGAGACAAAATTGTGAATTACCTTGAAAGCCACTCATTGATTGGGGACTCACAACATGGCTTCCGAAACAAAAAGATCCTGCCTATCAAACCTATTAACCTTTTATAACGACCTCTTCACTGTTTATGACGTAACCAAATCACTGGACGTAGTCTATCTTGATTTCAGAAAGCGTTTGATAAAGTCCGCATCATAAATTACTTTACAAATTAAAGCAAATAGGTATTGACGGTCAAGTAAACCAATGGATCGCGAATTGGTTGAGCAACAGACAACAAAGAGTAGTGATTGACGGATTTAACTCAGAGTGGGCGCCTGTCACTAGTGGCGTCCCTCAGGGCTCTGTCCTTGGCCCAGTGCTCTTCATTATTTACATCAACGACGTGGATGTTGGACTCAATAACCGCATTAGTAAATTTGCAGACGACACAAAGATTGGCAACTCGGTTCTCACTGACGAAGACAGGCAAAGCCTCCAAGAGGATTTGCACAAAATTTCAACTTGGTCGGATAGATGGGAGATGCCCTTTAACGTAGACAAGTGCCAGGTCCTTCAAGTTGGAACGAGGAATAAGAAGTTCGAATACGAAATACGCGGCGTTAAACTCAAAAGCGTTCAATGCGTCAAAGACTTGGGGGTCAAAATCGCGTCAAACCTCAAATTCTCACAGCAATGCATCGATGCAGCAAATAAAGCGAACAGAATGTTGGGCTTCATTAAAAGAAACTTTGTATTCAAGAATAAAGATGTAATACTCCCGCTCTACAACAGTTTAGTCAGACCCCACTTGGAATATGCGGTACAGTTTTGGTCTCCCCACCATGCAAAGGATATTGCTAAATTAGAAGGTGTTCAGCGTCGGGCAGCGAAAATGATCCCTTCCTTGCGCAACAAATCCTACGAAGAAAGGCTTTCTACCCTTAACATGTTCTCTCTTGAGAAACGTCGCCTCCGAGGAAAACTGATCGAATGTTTTAAAATACTTAATGGTTTCACGAATGTAGACAGATCAACATTGTTTATGATCGATGACACTTTGCGCACGAGGAACAATGGCGTAAAACTCAGATGTAGACAAGTAAATTCAGATTCCACCAAATTTTTCTTCACCAACGTTGTAGTGCGAGAATGGAATAAGCTTCCATCGTCAGTGGTCCAGTGTAACACGATTGACTCCTTCAAAAATAAGCTCGACCGTCACTTCCTTCAACTTAATATCAACTAGAGTAGAAATGCAACGTTTTGGAGTCTTCTGATTAATGTAAAATCACTTAGGTTTAAGGACAGACCACCAAGTCTGGACCATGGGGTCTGTGTGGTCTGATTTTCTATGTAAATCTATGTAAATCTCTCTCTCAATGAAAACGAATAGCTCCCACTATTGCTGCCCGCACCTTCAACTCCCCGCCCCCTCCCTATCCCCCTGTCTGTTGTTTCTCACCTACTAACT